>NW_027591579.1:0-83002 GCF_964213995.1 Mustelus asterias | reverse complement strand
CAGGCCTCCAGTGTGAAAACCAAACCTTTACAGCCACCCTCTGTCTTCTGTCAGCAAGCCAATTTTGTTTCCATTCAGCTACCTCAGACTGGATCCCGTGAGATTTAACATTACTCAACAACTTACCATGAGGTACCTTGTCAAAGGCCTTGCTAAAGTCCATGTAGACAACATCAACTGTACTGCCCTCATCTACCTCCTTGGTTACCCTTTCAAAAAACTCAATCAAATTTATGAGACATGATTTTCCACTCACAAAGCCATGCTGACTGTTTCTAATCAGTCCATGCGTCTCTAAATGCCTATAGATCCTGTCTCTCAAAATACCTTCCAAAAACTGACCCACCACAGATGTGAGGCTCACCGGCCTGTAGCACCCAGGCTTTTCCCTGCAGCCCTTTTTAAACAAAGGCACAACATTTGCCACCCTCCAATCTTCAGGCATCTCACATGTGATTATCAATGATTCAAATGTCTCTGCTCGGGGAACCGCAATTTCCTCCCTAGCCTCCCACAACATCCTGGGATATACCTCATCAGGGAATTTATCTGCCTTGATGTGCTTTAAGACTTCCAGCACCTCCTTCTCCGTTATAGGTACACTCCTCAAGACATCACTATTTATTTCCCCAAGTTCCCTCACATCCATACTTTTCTCAACAGTGAATAATGATGAGGAATATTCATTTAGGATCTCCCCAACTCTTGTGGATCCGCACATAGATGACCCTGTTGATCTTAGTGAGACACAACTCTCTCCCTAGTTACTCTTTTGGTCTTTATGTATTTGTAGAAGCTCTTTGGATTCTCCTTTGACTTGTCTGCCAAAACAATCTTGTGTACCCTTTTTGCCCCCCTGATTTCTCTCAACTCTACTCCTAAACCCCTATACTCTTCAAGGGATTCACTCGATCAAGCTGCCTACGCATGTCATGGTCTCCTTCTTCTTCTTGACCAGGACCTCAAGAACCCCAGTCATCCGGGTTCCCTACTTCTACCAGCCTTGCCCTTCACTCCAAGTGGAATGTGCTTACCCTGAACCCTGATTAACACACTTTTAAAAGCCTGCCACTTATCAGACATCCCTTTGCCTTCCCACAGACTCCCCCAATTCACTTTTGAAAGTTCCTGCCTGATACCATCAAAATTGGCCTTGCCCCAATTTAGAATTTTAAACTTTGGGCCAGACCTTTCATTCCCCATAGCTATCTTAAAACTAATGGAATTATGGTCACTGGTCCCAAAGTGATCCCTCACTAACACTTCTGTCACCTGCTTTTCCTTATTTCCCAAGGGATGAGGGAGGGAGAGAGGGAGAGCTGGGGAGCGGGATTGACAGTTGTGGAGACAGGTGTTTGTGGAATCCAGGGGAGTTAACAGAACGCAACTGGGGAGAATACAGGTCAGTTTTAATTTAATCTGAATCAATGAAGTCTTAGCAGACTTATGGGCAGTTTTGAAGACAGTCACAATCGATATACAGTCCACAGTGAGATTGGCAACACATCCCTTTTCTCTCTCCACTCCCTCATGTTGTGGGGACTCGCTGCAAGTATTTTACTGGTTTGCATGGCCTTCAGAATTCCTGTAATCGAGGAACACAACCAACAGTGTGTGTGACAGAGAGAGTTTGAGAGATTTAGAGAGAGAGAGAAAGAGAGAGGGAGAGATTGAGAGAGACTCAGAGAGTGGGTGAGAGTTCTGCAGTATTTCATGCTTCTCGCTGGGACGGAGATGGACAAATTGAGCAAGTGAGTAACAGAGAGTCACAGAGAGACGGGGAGATATTCACCATTTTAAACATTATTGTGGATTTGCAATGGACCGCAGGCTGTTTGAGATTCAGAAACAAGTATATTAAGCTGGAACATTACGGCAAATTGGCACTTATTAAAACATGAACACAAAAAAACACTCAGACACAGAGAGGCACACACAGACACAGGCATGCAAACATGTAGGCAGAGACACAAAGAGTGACTGATTAACACTTAGATTTCTAACAATAAATGCCCTGATTAAACTGTCACTGGATGGTGGGGTTCACCCAGCAAACCCACACAGCTGGGTCAGAATCAGAACTCACCTTCTGCAGTCACTGAAACACTCCTGTATCACCTGCCTTATTGCAATGGGATGCCGCGTTTGGGAGCAGGACTGGGACATGGGGTGTGGACAACTGCACATGTGGAGGATAAGGACGAGGAATCTATCAGAGAATCCACACAAACCAGGGAGAAACAAACAAGGAAACACATGTTGAAACTGAGAGATTGCTGTGTGGAAAGATTTAGAAATTGTTGGGAACATTGACCCAGTGAAATGTTGCCAATGTGATCAGAATAGATATGGTAAAATCTTTCTGCAGCATTAAGGCACGCAGTGTACTGAGTGGAACAATATTGTAGCATTCCAAAATAAACTACATTGGGCTTTGCACTGTCTGAATGCACCTGCTATTGGTCTGTGGTTCTGCAATTTCCTCACTGACAAAAACATGAATACAGTCTGTTTCAATGATTCGAGCTTTCAACATGAGGTGCGCTTTGGATGTCAAGGAGAACATAGGACAGGAGAAGGCAAGGAAGGGAAGCTTCTGTTAGATTCTGAAATCTCCCACACAGCACAAGATAGGCACACAATCACACTCACAGCCACAGACTCACGCTCAGACTGTGCTGCAGGCAAAGATTATGAAGGGAAATTGCCAAAAGCATTTGATGGGGGACAGTGTAGAGGAAGCTTTACTCTGCATCTAACCCCGTGCTGTATCTGTCCTGGGAGTGTTTGATGGGGGACAGTGTAGAGGGAGGTTTACTCTGTATCTAACCCTGTGCTGTAGCTGTCCTGAGATTGTTTGATGGGGGACAGTGTAGAGGGAGCCTTACTCTGTATCTAACCCCGTGCTGTACCTGCCCTGGGAGTGTTTGATGGGGACAGTGTAGAGGGAGCTTTACTCTGTATCTATCCTCATGCTGTAGCTGTCCTGGGAGTATTTGATGGGGGGCAATGTAGAGGGAGCTTTGCTCTATACCGATCCCCATGCTGTACCTGTCAGGGAATGGTGGCTGATCAAAGAGGGCCTGGTGGACTGAAGTGCATTTGCTTCAATGCGAAAAGTTTTGCAGGTGAGACAGATGAACTTAGAGCTTGGATTATTATTTGGAACTTTGATGTTGTTGCCATTCCAGAGACTTGGTTAAGGGAAGGACAGGATTGACGATTTGACATTCGCGGATACAGATGCTTAAGGCTGGACAGAGGGGCATGTAAAAGGGGTGGTGGAGTTGCACTACTGGTTAGAACAAAGAACAGTACAGCACAGGAAACAGGCCCTTCGGCCCTCCAAGCCTGTGCCGCTCCTTGGTCCAACTAGACCAATCGTTTGTATCCCTCCATTCCCAGGCTGCTCATGTGACTATCCAGGTAAGTCTTAAACGATGTCAGCGTGCCTGCCTCCACCACCCTACTTGGCAGCGCATTCCAGGCCCCCACCACCCTCTGTGTAAAAAACGTCCCTCTGATGTCTGAGTCATACTTCGCCCCTCTCAGCTTGAGCCCGTGACCCCTCGTGATCGTCACCTCCGACCTGGGAAAAAGCTTAAGGGGAATGTCGCAGCTGTAGTGCAGGAGGACAACACGGAGTGCTCAGACAGCGAAACAATGTGGGAAGAGCTCAGGAATAGGAAGAGTGTAATTACAATGTTGGGAGTTTCCTACACGCCCCCCAAGGGCCTGCGGGAGATAGAGGAACAGATATGGAGGCAGATTTCGGCAAGGTGTAAAAGTACCAGGGTTGTTGTGATGGGTGATTTTAACTTCACCTGTATTACCATGACTCACTTCGTCCTGGGGTAATGGGGCAGAGTTTGTAAGGACCATCTAGGAGGGCTTCATCAAACAGTATGTAGATAGTCCAACTAGAGAAGGGGCCATACTGGACCTGCTATTGAAGAATGAGTCCAGCCAGGTGGTCGAGGTTTCAGCAGGGGAGCAGATCAGGAACAGTGACCACAACAGTAAGCTTCAAGGTACTGATGGATAGAGATAAGTGTAGTCCTCAAGTGAAGATGCTAAATTGGAAGAAGTCTAATTACAACAGTGTTTGGCAGGAACTGAAGGATGTAGATTGGGGGCAGATGTTTGAGGGCAAATCAACGTCTGGCATTTCGGGAGATCGAATGTAAGGGGGAGCTATACAATAAATGGCAGAACCATCAGGAGTCTCGACACACAGAGGGACCTGGGTGGACAAGTCCACAGATCCTTAAAGGTGGCAGCACAGGTGGAGAGGGTTGTCAAGAAGGTTTATGGCATGCTTGCCTTTATTGGACGGGGAATAGAATGTAAAAGTTGGCATATGATGTTGCAGCTGTATAGAACGTTGGTTCGGCCACATTTGGAATACTGCGTCCAGTTCTGGTCGCCACACTACCAGAAGGACGTGGAGGCTTTGGAGAGAGTACAGAGAGTACTCGGATGTTGCCTGGTATGGAGGGTCTTAGCTATGAGGAGAGATTGGGTAAACTGGGGTTGTTCTCCCTGGAAAGACAGAGGGTGAGGGGCGACCTAATAGAGGTGTATGAAATTACGAAGGGCACAGATAGGGTGAACAGTGGGAAGCTTTTTCCCAGGTTGGTGGTGACGAACACAAGGGGTCACGAGTTCAAGGTGAGGGGGGCAAGGTTCAACACAGATGTCAGGGGGACGTATTTTACACAGAGGGTGGTGGGGGCCTGGAATGCACTGCCAAGCAAGGTGATTGAGGCAGACACACTGGGATTATTTAAGACTTATCTAGATAGCCACATGAACAGACTGGGAATAGAGGGATGCAACCGAATGGTCTAGTTGGGCACATGAGCGGCGCAGGCTTGGAGGGCCGAAGGGCCTGTTCCCGTGCTGTTCTGTTCTTTGTTCCTTGTTCATGTGGGTGGCATTGAAGTGTAAGTTGATAGGAATTGAGGACCGACACATTCCTGTCAGGATGAAGGATCAATATTGCACGTTTCGGGAACTTTCCGTAATGGGAGACATTTTGAGCCTCGTCAATGGGAAAAAGGAAGCATTTGTCAAGGTGAGGAGGCTGGAAACACACGGAGCAAATGTGGAATACAAGGAAAGCAGAAAGAAACTGAAGCAAGGAGTCAGGAGGGATTAAACGGATCATGAAAACTCATTGGCCTGCAGGATTCAGGAAAATCCCAAGGTTTATATAATATATATATATATATAAATATATATATATATATAAATCCATACGTGGAGCCGGACGAAATGGGTGAGGTGTTAAATGAATACTTTGCGTCAGTATCCACCAAAGAAAAGGGCTTGGTGGATGATGAGTCTGGGAAAGGGTGTGTAGGTAGTTTGAGTCATGTTGAGATCAAAAAGGAGGAAATATTGCAGGTCTTGAAAACATTAAGGTAGACAAGTCCCCAGGGCCTGATAGGATCTACCCCAGAATACTGAGAGAGGCAAGGGAGGAGGCTGGGGCCTTGAGAGAAATCTTTGTATCCTCACTGGCTGCAGGGGAAGTCCCAGAAAATTGGAGAATAGCCTATGTTGTTCCTCTGTTTAAGAAGGGTAGCAAGGATAATCCAGGTAATTACAGTCAGATGACCATTATGTCAGTGGTAGAGAAATTATTGGAGAGGATTCTTCGAGACAGTTTTACTGCCAATTGGAAATAAGTGGACGTATTAGCGACGGGCAAGATGGTTTTCTGAAGGAAAGGTCGAGCCACAAGATCTTGATGTAGTTTTTCGAGCAAGTGACGAAGATGATAGATAAGGCAAAGGCTGTGGATGTTGTGGACATGGACTTCAGTCAAGGCTTTGACAAGATACCTCATGCTGGAATGGCAAAAAAATGGTGAAGTCACACGGAATCGGAGGAGAGCTGGCAAGATGGATACAGAATTGGCTTGGCCATAGAAGGCAGGGTGTAAGAGTAGGTGGTGGCTTTTCTGATTGGAAGGCTGTGACTAGCGGTGTTACACAGTTCTGGGGCCTTTGTTCTTCGTTGTTTATTGCAAATGATTTGGAGGAAAATGCAGCTGGTCTGATTGGTAAGTTCGCAGACGACGCAGAAATTGGTGGAGTTGCAGGAGTGAAGAGGATTGTCAGAGGATACAGCAGGATATAGACTGGTTGGAAACTTTGGTGGAAAAATGGCAGATGGAGTTTCATCCACATAAATGTGAGGTGATGCAATTTGGAAGGTTTAATACATGTAGGAATTATACAGTTAACGAAATAACCATTTAGGAGTATTGACAGCAGAGAGACCTGGGCGTATATATCCCCCGATCAATGAAAGTGGTAACACAGGTGGATAAGGTCGTCAAGAAGGCAGACGGCAAGCTCGCCTTCATCGGTCGGGGCATTGAGTTTACAAATTGGCAGGTCATGCTGCAGCTGTACAGAAACTTAGTTCGGTCACATTTAAAATATTGATGTAGAATTCTGGTTGCCACACCACAGAAGGATGTGGATGCCGTGGGGAGGGTACAGAAGAGGTTTACCTGAATGTTGGTTGCTCTGGATGGTATTAGCTATGAGGAGAGATTGGATGAACTCGGTTTGTTTTCACTGGAACAACGGAGGTTGAGGGGCGACCTGATAGAGGTTTACAAGATTATGAGTGTCATGGATCGAGTGGAGAGTCAGATGCCCTTTCTGAGGGTAGAGACGGCATGTACGAGAGGACATAGGTTTAAGGTGCATTCTTGTTTTTCCCCAGAGTAAAAAAAATGCCAGGCAAGATGTTGGAATGCTCCTCCTGCAGGATATGGGAGATCAGGGAGACCTCCGGTATCCCTGACGACAGCACCTGCAAAAGATGCATTCAGCTGCAGCTGCTAGCAAAGCGGGAACTGGAGAAGGAGCTTGATGACCTCCATCTAATTCGGGAGAATGAGGAGTTTATAGACAGTAGCTTTAGGGAGATAGTTACACCGAAGCAGCCGAGCACAGGAAATTGGGTGACTGTAAGGAGAGGAAATGGCAGTGTGAAAGGACAGGCAGAGCAGGGTTCCCCTGTGGCCATACCCCTCCACAACAGGTATACTGAATTGGATACTGTTGTAGGAGATGCTTTACCTGGGACAAGCTGCGACAGCCGGAACTCTGATACTGAGTCTGGTTCTACAGCGCAAAAGGGTGGGATGAAGAAGAGGAGAGCAGAAGTCATAGGGGACACAATGGTCAGAGGTACAGACCGGAGGTTCTGTGGTCGGGACAGAGACTTCCGCATGGTTTGTTGCCTCCCAGGTGCCAAGGTCAGCGATGTCTCTGATCACGTGCACAGCGTTTTAAAGTGGAAAGGTGATCAGCCAGATGTCGTGGTACACATCGGTACAAATGACGTGGGAAGGAATAGTGAGGAGGTCCTAAAGAGTGAGTACAAAGAGCTTGGAAGGAAGTTAAAAAGCAGGACCCCGAGGGTAGTAATCTCAGGATTGCTACCTGAGCCACATGCCAGTGAGGGCAGGAGGAGGATGCTCGGGCGGATAAACACGTGGCTGAGGAGCTGGTGCAGGGGGCAGGGTTTCCAATTCTTGGATCATTGGGACCTCTTCTGGGGCAGGTGGGACCTGTACAAGAGAGACGGGTTACACTTAAACTACAAGGGAACCAATATACTTGCAGGGAGATTTGCTAGTGTTATTGGGGAGCGTTTAAACTAGATTTGCAGGGGGATGGGAACCAGAGTGCCAGAGCAGATAGTGGAGCAGGGGTAAAAAGACAGGTTAGTTCAAGCAAAATCACAAATGGAAGGGTAGAGTGTGGTGGAAGTAATATTTTGAGGTGTGTCTATTTCGATGCCAGGAGTATTGTGGGGAAGGCAGATGAGCTGAAGGCGTGGATAGACACGTGGAAATATGACATTATAGCCATTAGTGAAACTTGGCTGCAGGAGGGGCAGGACTGGCAGCTCAATGTTCCAGGGTTCCAATGTTTCAGGCGGGATAGAGGCAGAGGGATAAAAGGTGGGGGTTTGGCATTGTTGGTCAAGTGACACAATCCCCAAGGATCACTCTAAATCGTGACACAATCCCCAAGGATCATTCTAAATCGTTACACAATCCCCAAGAATGACTCTAAAAAGTGACACAATCTTCAAGGATCACCCTAAATAGTAACACAATCCCAAAGGATCACTCGAAATCGTGACACAATCCACATGGATCGTTTTAAATAGTGACACAATCCACAACGATCACTCTAAATCGTGACACAATCCCCAAGGATCACTCCAAATAGTGACACAATCCCCAAGGATCACTCTAAATAGTGACACAATCCCCAAGGATCACTCTAAATAGTGACACAATCCCCAAGGATCACTCACAATAGTGACACAATCCCCAAGGATGACTCTAAATAGTGACACAATTCCCAAGGTTCACTCTAAATAGTGACACAATCCCCAAGGATCACTCTAAATAGTTACACAATCCCCAAGGATCACTCTAAATAATGACACAATCCCCAAGGATCACTCTAAATACTGACACAATCCCCAGGGATCACTGTAAATAGTGACACAATCCCCAAGGATCGCTCTAAATAGTGACACAATGCCCAAGGATCACTCTCGATAGAGACACAATCCCCAAAGATCACTCTAAATAGTGATACAATCCACAAGGATCACTCAAAATAGTGGCACAATCGCCAAGGACACTCTAAATAATGACACAATCCACAAGGATCACTCTGTATAGTGACACAATCCCCAAGGATCACTCTAAATAATGACACAATCCACAAGGATCACGCTCAATCGTTACACAATCCACAAGGATCACTCTAAATAGTGACACAATCCACAAGGATCATTTTAAACTGTGACACAATTCACAAGGACCACTCAAATTAGTCACAAATTCTCCAAGGATCACTCTCAATATTGAAACAATCCCCAATGATCACGCAGAATAGTGGCACAATCCCCAAGGATCACTCTAAATAGTGACACAATACCCAAGGATCACTCTAAATAGTGACACAATCCCCAAGGATCACTCTAAATAATTACACAATCCCCAAGGATCACTCTAAATCGTGACACAATCCACGAGGATCACTCTAAATAGTGACACAAACCCCAAGGATCATTCTAAATAGTGACACAATCCCCAAGGATCACTCTAAATAGTGACACAATCCCCAAGGATCACTCTAAATGGTGACACAAACCCCAAGGATCACTCTAAATAGTGACACAATCCCCAAGGATCACTCTAAATAGTGACACAATCCCAAAGGATCACTCTAAATAGTGACACAATCCCCAAGGATCACTCTGAATAGTGACACAATCCCCAAGGATCACTGTAAATGGTGACACAATTCCCAAGGATTACTCTAAATAGTGACACAATCACCAAGGATCATTCTAAATAGTGACACAATCCCCAAGGATCACTGTAAATAGTGACACAATCCCCAAGGATCACTCTCAATATTGAAACAGTCCCCAAGGATCACGCAGAATAGTGACACAATCCCCAAGGATCACACTATTTAGAGTCATCCTTGGGGATTGTGTCACTATTGTGAGTGATCCTTGGGGATTGTGTCACTATTTAGAGTGATCCTTGGGGATTGTGTCACTATTTGGAGTGATCCATGGGGATTGTGTCACTATTTAGAGTGATCGTTGTGGATTCTGTCACTATTTAAAACGATCCTTGTGAATTGTGTCACGATTTCGAGTGATCCTTTGGGATTGTGTCACTATTTAGGGTGATCCTTGAGGATTGTGTCACTTTTTAGCGTCATTCTTGGGGATTGTGGAACGATTTAGAGTGATCCTTGGGGATTGTGTCACTTGACCAACAATGCCACCCCCCCACCTTTTATCCCTCTGCTTCTATCCCGCCTGAAACATTGGAACCCTGGAACATTGAGCTGCCAGTCCTGCCCCTCCTGTAGCCAAGTTTCACTAATGACTATAATGTCATATTTCCACGTGTCAATCCACGCCTTCAGCTCATCTGCCTTCCCCGCAATACTCCTGGCATTGAAATAGACACACCACAAAAAATTATTTCCACCACACTCTCCCCTTCCATTTGTGATTTTGCTTGAACTAACCTGTCTTTTGACCCCAGCTCCACTATCTGCTCTGGCACTCTGGTTCCCATCCCCCTGCAAATCTAGTTTAAACGCTCCCCAATAACACTAGCAAATCTCCCTGCAAGTATATTGGTTCCCTTGTAGTTTAGGTGTAACCCGTCTCTCTTGTACAGGTCCCACCTGCCCCAAAAGAGGTCCCAATGATCCAAGAATTGGAAACCCTGCCCCCTGCACCAGTTCCTCAGCCACGTGTTTATCCGCCCGAGCATCCTACTCCTGCCCTCACTGGCATGTGGCTCAGGTAGCAATCCTGAGATGACTACCCTCGGGGTCCTGCTTTTTAACTTCCTTCCAAGCTCTTTGTACTCACTCTTTAGGACCTCCTCACTCTTCCTTCCCACGTGTACCGACGTGTACCACGACATCTGGCTGATCACCTTCCCACTTTAGAACGCTGTGCACGTGATCAGAGACATCGCTGACCTTGGCACCCGGGAGGTAACAAACCATGCGGGAGTCTCTGTCCCGACCACAGAACCTCCTGTCCGTACCTCTGACCATTGAGTCCCCTATCACTACTGCTCTCCTCTTCTTCATCCCACCCTTTTGCGCTGTCGAACCAGACTCAGTATCAGAGTCCCAGCTGTCGCAGCTTGTCCCAGGTAAAGCATCTCCCACAACAGTATCCAATTCAGTATACCTGTTGTGGAGGGGTATGGCCACAGGGGAACCCTGCTCTGTCTGTCCTTTCACACTGCCATTTCCTCTCCTTACAGTAACCCAATTTCCTGTGCTCTGCTGCTTAGGTGTAACTATCTCCCTCAAGCTACTGTCTATAAACTCCTCATTCTCCCGAATTAGATGGAGGTCATCAAGCTCCTTCTCCAGTTCCCTAACACGCTTTGCTAGCAGCTGCAGCTGAAAGCATCTTTTGCAGGTGCTGTCGTCAGAGATAGCGGAGGTCTCCCTGATCTCCCACATCCTGCAAGAGGAGCATTCCAACATCTTGCCTGGCATTTTTTTCTTACTCCTCAGCCTGCTCCTGTGGAACACAGAGGTGGACACAGGGACACAGCGAGAGAATCACAGATACACACAGGGACACACAGAGAGAGAATCACAGATACACACAGGGACACACAGAGAGAGAATCACAGATACACACAGGAACGCAGAGAAAATCACAGAAACACACAGGGACACAGAGAGAGAGAATCACAGCTACACACTGGGGCACACAGAGAGAGAATCACAGATATACACAGGGAGACAGAGGGTGAATCACAGATACACACAGGGACACACAGAGAGAGAATCACAGATACACACAGGGACACAGAGAGAATCACAGATACACACAGGGACATACAGAGAGAGAATCACAGATACACACAGGGACACAGAGAGAATCACAGATACACACATGGACACAGAGAGAAAATCGTTGATGCACACAGGGACACAAAGAGGGAATGACACATACACATAGGAATCGCATGTGAAAAATGGTATGGTGAATGGGAAATCTATTTGCACGGCGATTGTGGGAGTGCGGGAGATTCACAGATACAGACTGGGGAGAGAGACAGAATGCAACCGAGAGGCAAAGATGGACTGAGAGAAAAGCAAACACAGCTAACCACAGGTACAGAGGGGAACTAAAGTGTCACCCATCACATCTAATAAACATTAACCTCCTCCATCACCATTGTACAGGGACTGCAGTCTGTCACACTAACAAGATCCACTGCACGAACTCACCAAGACTCCTTCAACAGCACCTTCCTAACCAGTAAACACTATTCCTAGACAGAGCAGAAACTGAGAACATCACCAGCAGCATCACCTCCAATCCACACACCATGCTGACTTGGAACGCTATCACTGTTCCATTGCTGTCACTGAGTCAAATCCAGACACTTCCTCCACAACACCCAATGGACAGCAGCAATGTCAAAAAGCAGCTCACCATCACATTCTCAAGGGCAATATGTGATGGTTCATTCCTGCTGGCCTTGCAGTTCAGGAGGGATTTACTGGATTCGACTCAGCGACAGTGAAGAAACGACGAGATAGATTCCAAATCAGGATGGTGTGTGATTCGGAGATGAACTTTCAGGTGGTGACGTTGTAATGTTTCTCACATCCTTGTCCTTCCAGGTTACAGATTGGAGGTGTGTAAGGAGCCGTCACAGGAGGGAAATGCTTCTTCCCTGCAGTTTGTAGACAGTACACATTGCTGGAAACCTGCACAGAGGTGGACAGAGGGAATGTTTAAGGCGATATCCGCATCATTCATTCAGTTATCTTTGCTTTTAAAGAACTGTTCAGGGACAGAAAGGGAAAGAAAAACACAGATACACACAGGGACACAGAGAGAGAATCACAGATACACACAGGGACACAGAGAGAGAATCACAGATACACACAGGAACACAGAGAAAATCACAGAAACACACAGGGACACAGACACTGGGTTGCAAGGGAGTAGAATAGACAGTATTACAGTTGATAAGGAGGATGTGCAGGATATTCTGGAGGGTCTGAAAATAGATAAATCCCCTGGTCCGGATGGGATTTATCCAAGGATTCTCTGGGAGGCAAGAGAAGTGATTGCAGAGCCTCTGGCTCTGATCTTCAGGTCGTCGTTGGCCTCTGGTATAGTACCAGAAGATTGGAGGTTAGCGAATGTTGTCCCATTGTTTAAGAAGGGGAACAGAGACTTCCCCGGGAATTATAGACCGGTGAGTCTCACTTCTGTTGTCGGCAAGATGTTGGAAAAAATTATAAGGGATAGGATTTATAGTTATTTGGAGAGTAATGAATTGATAGGTGATAGTCAGCATGGTTTTGTGGCAGGTAGGTCGTGCCTTACTAACCTTATTGAGTTTTTTGAGAAAGTGACCAAGGAGGTGGATGGGGGCAAGGCAGTGGACGTGGTATATATGGATTTTAGTAAGGCGTTTGATAAGGTTCACCATGGTAGGCTTCTGCAGAAAATGCAGATGTATGGGATTGGGGGTGATCTAGGAAATTGGATCAGGAATTGGCTAGCGGATAGGAAACAGAGGGTGGTGGTTGATAGTAAATATTCATCATGGAGTGCGGTTACAAGTGGTGTACCTCAGGGATCTGTTTTGGGGCCACTGCTGTTTGTAATATTTATTAATGATCTGGATGAGGGTATAGTTGGGTGGATTAGCAAATTTGCTGATGACACCAAAGTCGGTGGTGTGGTAGACAGTGAGGAAGGATGTCGTAGTTTGCAGGAAGACTTAGACAGGTTGCAAAGTTGGGCCGAGAGGTGGCGGATGGAGTTTAATGCGGAGAAGTGTGAGGTAATTCACTTTGGTAGGAATAACAGATGTGTTGAGTATAGGGCTAACGGGAGGACTTTGAATAGTGTGGAGGAGCAGAGGGATCTAGGTGTATGTGTGCATAGATCCCTGAAAGTTGGGAATCAAGTAGATAAGGTTGTTAAGAAGGCATATGGTGTCTTGGCGTTTATTGGTAGGGGGATTGAATTTAGGAGTCGTAGCGTTATGTTGCAACTGTACACAACTCTGGTGCGGCCGCACTTGGAGTACTGTGTGCAGTTCTGGTCCCCACATTACAGGAAGGATGTGGAGGCTTTGGAGAGGGTGCAGAGGAGGTTTACCAGGATGTTGCCTGGTATGGAGGGGAGATCCTATGAGGAGAGGCTGAGGGATTTGGGATTGTTTTCGCTGGAAAGGCGGCGGCTAAGAGGGGATCTTATTGAAACATATAAGATGATTAGAGGTTTAGATAGGGTGGATAGTGATAGCCTTTTTCCTCTGATGGAGAAATCCAGCACGAGGGGGCATGGCTTTAAATTGAGGGGGGGTAGTTATAGAACCGATGTCAGGGGTAGGTTCTTTACCCAGAGGGTGGTGAGGGATTGGAATGCCCTGCCAGCATCAGTAGTAAATGCGCCTAGTTTGGGGGCGTTTAAGAGATCCGTAGATAGGTTCATGGACGAAAAGAAATTGGTTTAGGTGGGAGGGTCACAGTTTTTTTTAAACTGGTCGGTGCAACATCGTGGGCCGAAGGGCCTGTTCTGCGCTGTAATGTTCTATGTTCTATGTTCTATGTTCTACAGAGAGAATCACAGATACACACAGGAACACAGAGAGAGAATCACAGATACACACAGGGTCACAGAGAGAGAGTGGGAGTGTGAATGTGAAAGTGGGAGTGTGAATGTGAGAGGGGGAGTGTGAATGTGAGAGTGGGAGTGTGAATGTGAGAGTGGGAGTGTGAATGTGAGGGGGGGAGTGTGAATGTGAGAGGGGGAGTGTGAATGTGAGAGGGGGAGTGTGAATGCGAGAGGGGGAGTGTGAATTTGAGAGGGGGAGTGTGAATGTGAGAGGGGGAGTGTGAATGTGAGAGGGGGAGTGTGAATGTGAGAGGGGGAGTGTGAATGTGAGAGGGGGAGTGTGAATGTGAGAGGGGCAGTGTGAATGTGAGAGGGGGAGTGTGAATGTGAGAGGGGGAGTGTGAATGTGACGGGGGAGTGTAAATATGGGAGTGTTGATGTGTGTCGGGGTGTGCTGAGTTCAGGGGGGGGGGGTTTGCGAGAGAGGGGAAGTGTTGAGGGGAGAGAGAGTGTGTGGAGGGGAGAGGTAAAGTTTACTGATTAGTCACAAATAAGGCGTACATTGACACTGCAATGAAGTTGCTGTGAAATTCCCCGAGTTGTCAGACGCCGGCACCTGTACGGGTCAACTCACCTCGACAGTAAGTCTCTGAGACATTGCGAGGGGACTGGAGAACAACAGGAAACCCACGCAGACACGGGGGAAACACAGAGAGTGACCCAAGCCCGGAATTGAACCCGGGCACGTGACGCTGTGAGGCAGCAGTGCCAACCACTGTGCCACCGTGCCACCCCTGGGAGAGTGCTGAGGGGACAGGGAGAGGGTTGAGGGGAGAGGGAGAGGGTTGAGTGGAGAGGGAGAGTGTTGAGGGGAGAGGAAGAGGTTTGAGGGGCGAGGGAGAGGGTTGAGGGGAGAGGGAGAGTGTTCAGGGAGAGGGAGAGTGTTGAGGGTGGAGAGGGAGAGGGTTGAGGGGAGAGGGTTGAGGGGAGAGGGAGAGTGTTGAGGGGGAGAGGGAGAGTGTGGAGGGTGGAGAGGGAGAGTGCTGCGTGGAGAGGGTTGAGAGTGGAGGGGAGAGGGAGAGAGCTGAGGGGAGAGGAAGAGTGTTGAGGGGAGAGGTGAGTGTTGAGAGGGGAGAGCGAAAGGGTTGAGGGGAGAGCGAGAGGGTTGTGGGGTGAGCGAGAGGGTTGAGGGGAGAGCGAGGGTGCTGAGGGGAGAGGGAGAGGGTTGAGGGGAGATCAAGAGGGTTGTGGGGTGAGGGAGAGGGTTGAGGGGAGAGCGAGGGTGCTGAGGGAAGAGGATTGAGGGGTGAGGGCGAGTGTTGAGGGGGAGAGGGAGCGTGTTGAGGGGAGAGGGAGCGGGTTGAGGCGTGAGGGAGAGGGTTGAGGGGGAGGGAGAGGGTTGAGGGGAGAGGGTTGAGGGGAGGGAGCGTGTTGAGGGGAGAGGGAGAGTGCTGAGGGGAGAGGGAGAGTGCTGAGGGGAGAGGGTTGAGGGGAGAGGGGGTGGGCGGAGGGGAGAGGGAGAGGGTTGAGGGGCGAGGGAGAGGGTTCAGGGGGGAGGGAGAGGGTTGAGGGGAGAGGGTTGAGGGGAGAGGGAGAGGGTTGAGGGGGAGGGAGAGGGTTGAGGGGGGAGGGAGATTGCTGAGGGGAGCGGGAGAGTGCTGAGGGGAGAGCGTGGGTGCTGAGGGGAGAGGTTTGAGAGTGGAGGGGAGAGGGAGAGTGCGGAAGGGAGAGGGAGAGTGTGGAGGGGAGAGGGAGAGCGTTGAGGGGGGAGAGGGAGAGGGTTGAGGGGTGAGAGAGAGTGTTTAGCGGGGAGGGAGAGTGCTGAGGGTTGAGAGTGGAGGTGAGAGGGAGAATGTTGAGGGTAGAGGGTGAAGGTTGAGGGGAGAGGGTTGAGGGCAGAGGGAGAGAGAGAGGGTTGAGGGGAGAGGGAAAGGGTAGAGGGGAGAGTGTTGAGGGGGAGGGAGAGGGTTGAGGGGAGAGGGAGATTGTTGAGGGGAGAGGGAGAGGGTGGAGGGGAGAGGGAGAGGGTTGAGGGGGAGAGGGAGAATGCTGAGGGGAGAGGGTGGGTGCTGAGGGCAGAGGTTTGAGAGTGGAGGGGAGAGGGACAGTGCGGACGGGAGAGGGAGAGTGTTGAGGGGAGAGGGAGAGTGTTGAGGGGTGAGGGAGAGGGTTGAGGGGTGAGGGAGAGGGTTGAGGGGTGAGGGAGAGGGTTGAGGGGAGAGGGGGAGGGTTGAGGGGGGAGAGGGAGAGGGTTGTGGGGAGAGGGAGAGTGTTGAGGGGAGAGGGAGAGGGTTGAGTGGAGAGGGAGAGGGTTGAGGGGAGAGGGAGAGGGTTGAGGGGAGAGGGAGAGTGCTGAGGGGAGAGAGTTGAGGGGGGAGGGAGAGGGGTGAGGGGAGAGGGAGAGGGTTGAGGGGAGAGGGAGAGGTTTGAGGGGAGAGGGAGAGGGTTGAGGGGAGAGGGAAAGGTTTGAGGGGAGAGGGAGAGTGCTGAGGGGAGAGGGTGGGTGCTGAGGGTAGAGGGTTGAGGGGAGAGCGAGAGGGTTGAGGGGAGAGCGAAAGAGTTGAGGGGAGAGGGAGAGGGTTGAGGGAGAGGGTTGAGGGGAGTGGGAGAGGGTTGAGGGGAGAGGTTGAGGGTTGAGGGGAGAGGGAGAGGGTTGAGGGGGGAGGGAGAGGGTTGTGGGGAGAGGGTTGAGGGGAGAGGGAGATTGCTGAGGGGAGCGGGAGAGTGCTGAGGGGAGAGCGTGGGTGCTGAGGGGAGAGGTTTGAGAGTGAAGGGGAGAGGGAGAGTGCGGAGGGGAGAGGGAGAGTGTGGAGGGGAGAGGGAGAATGTTGAGGGGGGAGAGGGAGAGTGTTGAGGGGGAGAGGGAGAGGGTTGAGGGGGTGGGAGAGTGCTGAGTGGGGAGGGTTGAGAGTGGAGGTGAGAGGGAGAATGTTGAGGGTAGAGGGAGAGGGTTGAGGGGAGAGGGTTGAGGGGAGAGGGTTGAGGGGAGAGGGAGAGGGTTGAGGGGAGAGGGAGAGGGTTGAGGGCAGAGGGAGAGGGAAAGGGTTGAGGGGAGAGGGAAAGGGTAGAGGGGAGAGTGTTGAGGGGGAGGGAGAGGGATGAGGGGAGAGGGAGAGTGTTGAGGGGAGAGGGAGAGGGTGGAGGGGAGAGGGAGAGTATTGAGGGGGGAGAGGGAGAGTGCTGAGGGGAGAGGGTGGGTGCTGAGGGGAGTGGTTTGAGAGTGGAGCGGAGAGGGACAGTGCGGAGGGGAGAGGGAGAGTGTTGAGGGGAGAGGGAGAGTGTTGAGGGGAGAGGGAGAGTGTTGAGGGGTGAGGGAGAGGGTTGAGGGGTGAGTGAGAGGGTTGAGGGGTGAGGGAGAGGGTTGAGGGGAGAGGGAGAGTGTTGAGGGGAGAGGTTGAGGGTTGAGGGGAGAGGGGGAGAGTTGAGGGTGGAGGGAGAGGCTTGAGGGGAGAGGGAGAGGGTTGAGTGGAGAGGGTTGAGGGGAGTAGGAGAGGGTTGAGGGGAGAGGGAGAAGGTTGAGGGGAGAGGGTGAGGGCTGAGGGGTGAGGGAGAGGGTTGAGGGGAGAGGGAGGGTGTTGAGGGGAGAGGGTTGAGGGGAGAGGGTTGAGGGGAGAGGGAGAGTGTTGAGGGGAGAGGGTTGAGGGGAGAGGGAGAGGTTTGAGGGGAGAGGGAGGGAGTAGAGGGAGGGGGTTGAGGGGAGAGGGTTGAGGGGAGAGGGCTGAGGGGAGAGGGAGAGGGTTGAGGGGAGAGGGTTGAGGGGAGAGGGCTGAGGGGAGAGGGCTGAGGGGAGAGGGTTGAGGGGAGAGGGCTGAGGGGAGAGGGAGAGGGTTGAGGGGAGAGGGTTGAGGGGAGAGGGCTGAGGGGAGAGGGAGAGCGTTGAGGGGAGAGGGTTGAGGGGAGAGGGCTGAGGGCTGAGGGGGGAGGGTTGAGGGGTGAGGAAATGGAATGCATGATTATTAACTGTCCTTTGGTTCAATGGCAAACACATTCCTGAATGACAGTTTATTGGTGTGAATAATGGACAGCTTGAAATTCCACCTCCTGTTTATAATAATGCTGATCAGATCCGATAGGGTCTGGTGATTTTAATGATGAATTCAGTAATTCTGTATTTGAGAACTTCCTGCAAATGGAATATTAGAAAAGCAGCATAATACATATTTCTGGGATTGAGTGCTCTGTGCTGTGTTGGGGCTTTGAGAATGTCACATACTCGCTCCCGAAATGTATCTATAAAAACTCAGTGACTAACGTGTTGGTCTGGAAATGCAAAAGGTTTTTTCTTTACATGTTTGAACCTGACTCACTGAGGTTCTGGTTTTTGACAATGTCCATCCAGATATTTTCTCTGGGAGGATATTTGACACTTCAGTCACGGTTTCATACGGAGCCAAGAGTTAGTTTTGGAAAAGCTGATTTATGTCCCTCCTGCAGGCTCAGAGTTAGTTTAAAATTATTAATTCAGCAAAGGACCTGCTAAAACTGACCGCTCAAACAACACAATGTGAAACAAATGTTATTCAGTCGGTCTCGGGGGCAATAAACTCGCTGGTGTCCAGGGAATTGGAAAGCGTCACAAACAACAGATGGAGCAAGTTGGCGTCAGGCTGTTTAACCACAGAGGAGACACAACCCAGATTGAAAATGCTCCTTTGTCAGCAAAGTTAAAGCTGCTGTTATAAAGTGTATAATACAACACAATCTAGGAGCCCGTGCGGGAGACAGACACTGGGAGAGAGAACTTCAAACACTGTTCATCAACTCACAGAGAGAAAAAAAATCAACAAATAATTAAACACCCACCTCACTCAAGAAAAGCGTTGAGCATTCTGCCGTTCCAGTCTCTCCACTGAATTTTCTGTATCTCAGTCTGCTTGCTGTATCTCAGCCGCTAACACACTCTCCTTTAATTTCCAAGGTTCAAACAATCCGACAACTTCTGACCCGATTTTCCTCATTGCAGTCTGTTCCCGTCTCCTGCACGGAATTAAACAGCGGCGTTTACCTGTGTGTCTGTTTCCAGGGAATCAGCTTCTTCATCCTGCAACAGAATGGTCCTGGAAACAAACAGTGTCGGTTTTAAGTGGATAGCAGGTGAGGATCCGCCCCTATTGACAAAGGAAGTTAGAACCATAGAACCATAGAAAATTACAGCTCAGAAACAGGCCTTTTGGCCCTTCTTGTCTGTGCCGAACCATTTTATGCCTCGTCCCACTGACCTGCACTTGGACCATATCCCTCCACACCCCTCTCATTCATGAACCCGTCCAAGTTTTTCTTAAATGTTAAAAGCATTTACCACTTTATCCGGCAGCTCATTCCACACTCCCACCACTCTTTGCGTGAAGAAGTCCCCCCTAATATTCCCTTTAAACTTTTCTCCTTTCACCCTTAACCCATGCCCTCTGTTTTTTTTCTCCCCGAGCCTCAGCGGAAAAAGTCGAAGTCACTCTCCTTGTACTAGCGTTCAGGTGAAGAGCAGGTAATGTTTATTTTGACACTGAAATTTTTAAACATTACGTTTTAAATATGTTTAACACTTGTTTCAAATTCACTAAATTAAATTCTAATGCGTACAATTAAAATCCATCAAATTATCATTGGAACATCCTATCATTGTCCCTAGTTGAAAATGTAGCGACTGTTCCTTGGTAATATGTTTTTAAAAAAATATCTGAATCAGTTTGGAATGTATTCGAGGATTAGCGCCATTCCTACCACTCTCCCCTGTCCCCACCCCCACCCCAAAATCCCCAACGCCCCCAACGCCCCCAATCCCCAACGCCCCCAATCCCCAACGCCACCACCTCTCTCTGAAAACAGAAACCAACAGGCTACTGACGCACTGAGAGTGGAAATTCGAACTCATCATCATTTTAAATAGTCTTATTCTCTGACGTTGCCCCAAGTTCTTGATCCGCGCCTGTCCAAAAGGGGAAATATTACCTGAGAATTCTCCCTGCTCGATAGGAAAGTTTTATTTCGTTTATCGCTCGTTAATAATTTGTTTGATTGCAGAAACAAGGTGATGACATTAAATATCAGCAGAGGTTCGAGCGTTGGACAAATACATTCTGCTCCGACATTCCCATTTTTTTCATCTTACATCAAACATGTGTTCAGATTGTCGACAGTTTCGGATTTTTTTTGGCCTTTCTTCATGCATTAAACCTACATCTGGAGAGAATATAAACTGAATACATTCTCTTATTGAAAACTTAATTCGATCCTTAATAACAACCTCTGATTCAAAGCTCCAATCTATTCCATTAGTCTGTTCCCAGTAACTCTCATAGAGTTACAGAGTCAGTCAGCACATAAACAGTCCCTTCGGCCCATCATGTCCATGCTGGCCATCAATTACCAATCTGCAATCATCTCATTTACCAGCACTTGATCCGTATTGGATTATGCCTTGACTATTAAAGTGCTAGTCCAGGCGCCTGTTCCATATTCCCACCATTCTGTGTGTGAAATAACATTTCCTCATATCCCCTCTTAACCACTTTCCCCTCTCCATGTTCCCATGCCCACCTGCCAGAGACACATGAAGTAAAAGTTTACTTCATCGTCACTAGTAAGGCTTACGTTAACACTACAATTAATTACTGTGAAATTCCCCCAGTCGCCACACTCCGGCGCCTAATCGGGTCAATGAACTTAACCAGCACGTCTTTCTGACTGTGGGAAGAAACTGGAGCACTCGGAGGAAACCCAGGCAGTCACGGGGAGAACGTGCTAACTCCACACATACAGTGACAAACGCCAGGAATCTGAGCGGATTCCTTGGTGCTGTGACACAGCAGCGCTAACCACTGTGCCACGCTTCTGCCATTGGGAGAGATTCTGACAATATACCGTGTCTACCTTTCTGATAATTTTGTGTATCTCTATGAAGTTTTCCCTCAGCCTCCGTGCCTCCAGTGAAAGTGAACCCCGATTACCCTGTCTCTCCATAATGGCTGCAATTTCCCGTTCCAGACAACTCCTTGCTGAACCTCACTCTCAGCCCTCTCCAGTGGAATTATTCCATCCAAGAGTTTGGCGACCAGACTTTACACAATATTCCATCTGTGGATTAACTAATGATCTGAGATGGGCCTGGACCCCACTGCTCCTATAGCCTGTGTCTTGGATAATGAAGGCAAGCATTCAGTATGTCTTCTAAACTAACATATCTAGCAGCACCGGCTCCATCAGGGATCAATGGACTTGCACCCCAGGTTCACGTTAGTCCTCAGTACTCCCTGCTGCCATTCTTGAATAAAGGGTTCACATTAGATATCCCACGGTCACTTCGGCGAAGATGTCGATATCTCCCTCAGTGTGTCCCTGCAATCTCCCTCCGTGACTTCCACAGAAGACTGAGGTATAATTGCTTCAGGCCCTGGGGGTTTATGCACCAATATTCCCGCTAACACATCCAATCCCTCCTTCTTATTGATCTTAACGTGTTCTTGAATCTTACTGTTCCTGCTGAAATCTCCAGGTTTAAAATGTTTCCCCCTCTGTGTATAAAGATGAAAAAATAATGTTCGGCCTCAACCACGTCCTCTGACTCCTCGCACAGAGGTTCCTTTGTGCTCTGATGGGCCCCACTTTTCCCTGGTCATCCTCTCGCACCCAACATACTGAGAAAATGCCTTGCGGTTTTCCTTAGTGTGGTCTGCCAATTATATGTTGTGGCCCCTCTTTTCCCTCCTGATTGGTTTTTCAGCAGCTTGCTGAGACCCTCCCTCATTTTGCGTGCTCTGCACATACCACTTACTCCTTTTCCTCCCTTTTATGGAACCCTCGATACCTCTTGACTTCCAGGATTCCCTGGACTTGCCGAACTTACTCTTCACTCTGAGAGAAAACCAACGGGCCCTGCATTTTCACTCTGGCACTTTAATAGACATCCATTTTCCAAATATATATTGACCTGTAGGGAACTGATCCCAGTCTACGTTTGCTGGAAACTGTCTTATGATATTGAAATCGTCTTTCCCCCAATTCAAGTACTTGTTCACTGAACTCTCTTTATTCCTTTCCATATAACTGAGAAGCTGAGAGATTTCTGGCCATTGTTCCTAAAATGCCCGCCTCCTGACACTGCGACCAATTGCCTGGCTTCATGCCCTTTGATTAGGTCTGGGACAGCACTTGCCCCATTCCAAACTGATTCAGAAATTTTAAAAAGCATATTACCAGTGAACAGTCGCTACATATTCAACAAGGGACAATGATAGGATGTTCCAATGATAATTGGATGGATTTTAGTTGTTCGCATTAGAATTTAATATAATGAATTTGAAACAAGTGTTAAATGTATTCAAAACGTAATGTTTAAACATTTCACTGTCAACGTAAGCATTTCCTGCTCTTCACCTGAACGCTAGTATAAGGAGAGTGACTTCAACTCCCTTTGTCAATAGGGGCGGATCCTCACCTGCTATCCATTTAAAATCGGCACTGTTTGTTTCCAGGACCATCCTGCTGCAGGATGAAGAATCTGATTCCCCAGAAAACAGACACACAGGTAAACGCCGCTGTTTGTTTCCAGGACCATCCTGCTCCAGGATGTCGGACCTGCTTTCCCTGCAAACAGACACAACGGTAAACGCAATTCAGGTTCAATTCAGAGCATTAGACATGGTCCCATAATTCACCTTCAGACTACATCGCCCACAAGATTGCGCCCATCAAACACTTACAAGGATAAGCTCCCTCGACATTGTCCACCAACTGCAATGAGTGCAGAGGTAGCACAGGCTGAGATACAAAGATATTGTCCTTCTGCACAGTCCAAACACTAAACTTCAGTGCAGTTGTAGTAAAGTCTCTCAAACTCCAAATCACCCTGAGTGAGCAGTATGTACACTGCACCCCCCTGAGTCTCTGTCATCTTTAAATCTCTGTCTCTCCATTGAAATATTCATGTGGGACAACTATCCATTGTGCCAGTCGCCATCTTCATTTTTTGTTTCAGATCATTTTCAAGCTGCCTTTCCCCCGTTGGCCGTGTTCCTTTAATTCTCAAAACCGGACTTTGACACAAGGCCCTAAAATCCTTGCAACCAGTCGCCATACTACAGGGACTGGAAAGAGAATCCGGAACGGATCTCACTGAGGATTGGCCATATCCAATTTTATAAGATGATGCGACAGCGTGGCGACTCTTTGCGAGCTCTGCACGATATGATTAGAATGGATAACCCGCAAAACAATACTTCACATCAACCAATCAGATCAGTGACCACCCTTGCAGCACATGTTCAGAAGTGGAGGTGTTCGCTGATATCTGTACAATCTTCAGCATCATTTGTGAATCATTAGATGCTGAAACAGTGCGTGTCCAAATGCAGAAAGACCAGACCAGTTTCCAGGTCTGGTAGTCACTTCAGAAACAGAATCCGTGCGAGAAAATCAACAAAGATTAAACACTCACCTCAACCAACAGAAGAGTGGAACGTTCTGCTTTCCCGGTCTGGACACTGAATCCTCTGAATCTCAATCTGTGTGTAATACCTCAGCCGCTGGTGCACTCTCCCTTAATGTCCAAGGTTCAAACAATCCGACAGTTTATGACACCGTTTTCCAGAGTTCTGTCTTTTGCCGCCATCTGAAGCAGCGGCGTTTCCCTGCCTGGCTGTTTGCAGAGTCATGATGTGGAGATGCCGGCGTTGGACTGGGGTAAACACAGTAAGAAGTTTAACAACACCAGGTTAAAGTCCAACAGGTTTATTTGGTAGCAATAGCCACACAAGCTTTCGGAGCTCCAAGCCCCTTCTTCAGGTGAGTGGGAATTCTGTTCACAAACAGAGCATATAAAGACACAAACTCAATTTACATGAATAATGGTTGGAATGCGAATACTTACAACTAATCAAGTCTTTAAGAAACAAAACAATGTGAGTGGAGAGAGCATCAAGACAGGCTAAAAAGATGTGTATTGTCTCCAGACAAGACAGCCAGTAAAACTCTATTTGGCCTCTGATATTCTGGTAAGCGTTCTCCAAGGCGGCCTTCGCGACACACGACAGCGCAGAGTCGCTGAGCAGAAACTGATAGCCAAGTTCCGCACACACGAGGACGGCCTCAACCGGGATATTGGGTTCATGTCACACTATTTGTAACTCCCACAGTTGCGTGGACCTGCAGAGTTTCACTGGCTGTCTTGTCTGGAGACAATACACATATTTTTAGCCTGTCTTGATGCTCTCTCCACTCACATTGTTTTGCTTCTTAAAGACTTGATTAGCAGTAAGTATTCGCATTCCAACCATTATTCATGTAAATTGAGTCTGTGTCTTTATATGCCCTGTTTGTGAACAGAATTCCCACTCCCCTGAAGAAGGGGCTTGGAGCTCCGAAAGCCTGTGTGGCTTTTGCTACCAAATAAACCTGTTGGACTTTAACCTGGTGTTGTTAAACTTCTTACTGTGTTTGCAGAGTGACCATCATCTTCATCCTGCAGCAGATTTGTCCTGGAAAGAAATAAACATCGACTTTCAGCACAGCGGACAGCAGGTGGGGATCCGGCCCTATTGAAAATGGAAGGTGAAAACATACCAAAACAGCTATGATTCAGGACAAGAGCAAGTTTAAACATAGAAACATCGAGACAGCAGCAGGAGGAGGCCTTTTGTCCCTTCGAGCCTGCTCCGCATTTCATTTCGATCATGGCTGTTCATCCAACTCAATAGTCTAAATCTCTCTTTAGTGCTTATTCAGATAGATTTAGAGAAAAGTCCACTGAATTTCTGTTATAAGAACTGTTTCCTTTAACTTGCAAATGTTCTTAATAACACTAAGTTTGAACCTGCGAACAAGTCCGTGTCCTTTGATTGTCTCGCAGCAGCACCTGGGTAAAGGCGTTTTTCAGCAACAAACTGGTGGAAAGTCTGTCTGTGAGTTGCCACTGACAACACATGTTTCCAGAATCTGAACAAATCTGGATTCTGTGTCGGCTAAAGGCAGTTCTTCCCCCGTTCTTTAAACAGGAATTAAATCACATCACAACAAAATAACACAGAAAGCTGGACCTTCAAAAACAGGTCAAACCAAATCCGCCGATACAGCAACACAGAAAGCGATTCTGTTCCAGGATCAGTCAACAGACCTGGGAATAAGAATAGATGCAAAAGGATGTCAGGTGGTTCAAATGGGTGTCCATGGACTGGTGGAAGGGGTTTCAGTGGAACGAATAAACACACACAAGATTGGAAGGCAGGTGATGGGATAGGCGAAGGCAGACATTTCACCAACATGTGAGTGACAAAACACTTCGATGAACACGTCTTCAGAAAATGTCCATAATCCTCCATTACAAACAATACACGTTCAAATGGAATGCATTATTATTAACTGTCCTTTGGTACAATGGCAAACACATTCCTGAATGACAGTTTATTGGTGTGAATAATGGACAGCTTGAAATTCCACCTCCTGTTTATAATAATGCTGATCATATCCGATAGGGTCTGGTGATTTTAATGATGAATTCAGTAATTCTGTATTTGAGAACTTCCTGCAAATGGAATATCAGAAAAGAGGCATAATACATATTTCTGGGATTGAGTGCTCTGTGCTGTGTTGGGGCTTTGAGAATGTCACATACTCGCTCCCGCCGAAATGTATCTATAAAAACTCAGTGACTAACGTGTTGGTCTGGAAATGCAAAAGGTTTTTTCTTTACATGTTTGAACCTGACTCACTGAGGTTCTGGTTTTTGACAATGTCCCCCCAGCTATTTTCTCTGGGAGGATATTTGACACTTCAGTCACGGTTTCATCCGGAGCCAAGAGTTAGTTTTGGAAAAGCTGATTTATGTCCCTCCTGAAGTCTCAGAGTTAGTTTAAAATTATTAATTCAGCAAAGGACCTGCTAAAACTGACCTCTCAAACAGCACAATGGGAAACAAATGTTATTCAGTCGGTCTCGGGGGCAATAAACTCGCTGGTGTCCAGGGAATTGGAAAGCGTCATAAACAACAGATGGAGCAAGTTGGCGTCAGGCTGTTTAACCACAGAGGAGACAAAACCCAAATTGAAAATGCTCCTTTGTCAGCAAAGTTAAAGCTGCTGTTATAAAGTGTATAATACAACACAATCTAGGAGCCCGTGCGGGAGACAGACACTGGGACAGAGAACTTCAAACACTGTTCATCAACTCACAGAGAGAAAAAAAATCAACAAATAATTAAACACCCACCTCACTCAAGAAAAGCGTTGAGCATTCTGCCGTTGCGGTCTCTCCACTGATTTTTTGAATTTCAGTCTGCTTGCTGTATCTCAGCCGCGAACACATTCTCATTTAGCTTGGAAGGTTCAAACAATGTGGTTGCAGGGATGGTGTCGGAGGGAGGGTTTCAGCTATGTGGATAATTGGAACACTTTCTGGGGAAGGTGGGACCTGTACCAACAGGACGGGGTGCACCTGAACCAGAGGGGCAACAATATCCTGGGAGGGAAATTTGTTACGGCTCTTCAGGGGGGTTTAAACTAATTTGTCCAGGGGGTGGGAAAAGGAGTGGTAGTCTGGAAGTCAGTGTTGAGGGTAGTGAGGTATTGGGGAAGGTATCAAGGTCAAGGGTGGGTACCAGTAGACAGGAAGGCGGGTTGAAGCGTGTCTACGTCAATGCAAGGAGCATCCGGAACAAGGTAGATGAACTTGGGGCGTGGATTGGTACTTGGGACTACGATGTTGTGGCTATTACGGAGACATGGGTAGAACAAGGACAGGAATAGTTGGACGTTCGGGGTATAGATGTTTCAGTAAGTGTAGGGAAGCTGGTAAAAGAGGTGGAGGAGTGGCATTGTTAATCAAGGATAGTTTAACGGCTGCAGAAAGACACTTCGAGGGGGATCTGTATACTGAGGTAATATGGGCTGAAGTTAGAAATAGGAAAGGAGCGGTCACGTTGTTAGGAGTTTTCTATAGGCCCCCAAATAGTAATAGAGATGTGGAGGAAGAAATTGCTAAGCAGATTATGGTGAGGTGTGGGGGTCACAGGGTCGTTATCATGGGGGACTTTAACTTTCCAAATATTGATTGGAACCTTTGTATGTCGAATAGTTCAGATGGGGCAGTTTTTGTGCAGTGTGTGCAGGAGGGTTTCCTGACACAATATGTGGATAGGCCGACAAGAGGTGAGGCCACATTGGATTTGGTAGTGGATACACACAGGGACACAGAGAGATAGAATCTCAGATACACACAGGGACAGAGAGAGAGAATCACAGATACACACAGGGACACAGAGAGAGAACCACAGATACACACAGGGACACACAGAGAGAATCACAGACACACACAGGGACACAGAGAGAAAATCACAGATACACATAGGGACACAGAGAGAGAATCACAGATACACACAGGAACACAGATAGAGAATCACAGATCCACAATGGAACACAGAGAGAGAATCACAGATACACACAGGGACACATAGAGAGAGAATCACAGATACACACAGGGACACAGATAGAGAATCACAGATCCACAATGGAACACAGAGAGAGAATCACAGATACACACAGGGACACACAGAGAGAGAATCACAGATACACACAGGGACACAGAGAGAGAGAAGCATAGATACTCACAGGGACAGAAACAAGAATCACATATTTACAAAGGAACAATGCTTGGGTATTATATTTACACACAGAGTAATGACGTGTGGCAGAATCACAGACTGAGAATCACAGACTGCCGTGCATATCACCAACAAGATCCACTGCAGGAACTCACCAAGACTCCTTCAACAGCACCTTCCTAACCAGTAAACACTATTCCTAGACAGAGCAGAAACTGAGAACATCACCATCAGCAACATCACCTCCAATACACACACCATGCTGACTTGGAACGCTATCACTGTTCCATTGCTGTCACTGAGTCAAATCCAGACACTTCCTCCCCAACACCCAATGGACAGCAGCAATGTCAAAAAGCAGCTCACCATCACATTCTCAAGGGCAACATGTGATGGCTCATTCCTGCTGGCCTTGCAGTTCAGGAGGGAGTTACTGGATTTGACTCAGCGACAGTGAAGCAATGACTACATAGATTCCAAGTCAGGATGGTGTGTGACTCGGAGATGAACTTTCAGGTGGTGATTTTGTAATCGATCCAATGTCCTTGTCCTTCCGGGTTACTCATTGGAGGTGTGTAAGGAGCCGTCACAGGAGGGAAAATGCTCCTTCACTGAAAGAACACTCAGTTGGAAAACTGCACAGAGGTGGACAGAGTGAATGCTTTAGGTGATATCCGAGAGGTGCACTAAGTTATATTTGTTTTCAAAGATACTATACATGGACAGAGAGATGGGAAATTAAATAGAGAAACACACAAGAACACACAGTCACAGGAACACACAGGGACACAGAGAGATAATCACAGACACACACAGGGACACAGAGAGACAATCACAGACACACACAGGGACACAGAGAGAGAATCACAGATACACACAGGGACACAGAGAGAGAATCACAGATACACACAGGGACACAGAGAGAGAATCACAGATACACACTGGGGCATAGGGAGAATCGGAGGCAAACAAAGTGATTGTGAAATAGAATCACAATTAAACACAGATATTGTGAAAGATTAGCATGAATAGACACCACAACAGAAATGTTCACCCATACACACTGAGACATTGAAATAGACCTTCAGAGGGACACAGATTTGAATTTCCACAGTGCTTTGGAAGTGTGTCAGAATTCATGTGTTTTGCCCTTTATATCGTGATAGCAGTTTTGCCTTGAGTATTATTTCTGGCATTTGATCAATAAATATCTGTAAGAGATAATTGACAATAAATTAGCAGGGGGGCAGTAGGGTAAATATGTGGGGTTATGGGGATAGGGCCTGGGTGGGAATGTGGTCAGTGCGGGCTCGATGGGCCAAATAACCTCCTTCTGCACCGCAGGGATTCTATGAATACTATGGAATACAGAGTACTGGGCTAATGGTAAGATACTTGGTCGTGTGGATGAACAGAGGGATCTGGGTGTCCATGTGCACAGATCCCTGAAAGTTGGCACCCAGGTTGATAGGGTTGTTAAGAAGGCGGACGGTGTGTTAGCTTTTATTGGTAGAGGGATTGAGTTTCGGAGCCAGGAGGCCATGCTGCAACTGTACAAAACTCTGGTGCGGCCGCATTTGGTGTATTGCGTACAGTTCCGGTCGCCATATTATAGGAAAGATGTGGAAGTGTTGGAAAGGGTGCAGAGGAGATTTACCAGGATGTTGCCTGGTATGGTGGGAAAATCGTATGAGGAAAGGCTGAGGGGCTTGAGGTTGTTTTCGTTCGAGAGAAGGAGGTTAAGAGGTGACTTAATAGAGGCATACAAGATGATCAGAGGATTAGATAGGGTGACAGTGGGAGCCTTTTTCCTTGGATGGTGATGGCTAGCACGAGGGGACATAGCTTTAAATTGAGGGGTGAGAGAGATAGGACAGATGTTAGAGGTAGGTTCTTTACTCAGAGAGTACTAAGGGCGTGGAATGCCCTGCCTGCAGCAGTGGTGGACTCGTCAACGTTGAGAGCGTTCAAGTGGTTATTGGATAAACATATGGATGATATTGGAATAGTGTAGATTAGAGGGGCTTTAGATTGGTACCACTGGTCGGCGCAACATCGAGGGCCGAATGGCCTGTACTGCGCTGTAATATTCTATGTTCTATGATTCTATGAAAGTGCTTATAAGACAATTCTCACCAACTGGAATTTGAATAAGACTGTTGATAGAATCCTGACAGTGCAGAAGGAGGCCATTCGGCCCATGGAGTCTGCACGACAACAATCCCACCTGGACACTATCCCCGCAACTCCATGCATTTACCCGACTGATTCCCCTGACACTAACCGGCAATTTACCATGGCCAATCCACCTAACCTAAGCATCTTTGGAGTGTGGGAGGAAACTGCAGCACCTGGAGGAATTCCACACGGACATGGGAAAAACATGCAGACTCTGCACAGACAGTGTCCCAAGCCGGGAATTGAAACCAGGTCTCTCGCAACAGTGCTGCCCACTGTGCTGCCCCCGGTGTAACTGTGTAGCTGTATTCTTCAGAGTCTCAGCTTTCTGTTCCCCTTTTTACTGAATTCTTACTTAGGTCCAAAAGGTTAAAATTAAATTATTTCCACGCTGTTTTTGTATAAAAGATAATGGAAAAGTCGACACAGATTCCAGCCTTCATCCCAACAGGTCTGGCTGAAAACCAAGGTGACGCCATGTTTCTGTTATACAGCGTCTTAGCCAAAGGCTGCTCAAAGAACTGATTAACGTTTTACGCACTCCACCTCACGTCGGCCTCCTCAGCCTTGGACGGAATGGTACACACATGCAGCAGAAAGATAATGGGGTTCACCCTGTCAATTCTGAGAATTTACAGTCTCTGTACTCTGGCCCTTTACCAAATAAACCTGTTGGACTTTAACCTGGTGTTGTGAGACTTCTTACTGCCTTTACTGGAGCCATTCACTGAGTTCTCCAATGTCTCTGTACTCTGTACTCTGGCCCTTTACTGGACCCATTCACTGAGTTCTCCACAGTCTCTGTACTCTGTACTCTGGCCCTTTACTGGACCCATTCACTGAGTTATCCACAGTCTCTGTACTCTGTACTCTGGCCCTTTACTGGACCCATTCACTGAGTTCTCCACAGTCTCTGTACTCTGTACTCTGGCCCTTTACTGGACCCATTCACTGAGTTCTCCACAGTCTCTGTACTCTGTACTCTGGCCCTTTAATGGACCCATTCACTGAGTTCCCCACAGTCTCTGTACTCTGTACTCTGGCCCTTTACTGGACCCATTCACTGAGTTCCCCACAGTCTCTGTACTCTGTACTCTGGCACTTTACTGGACCCATTCACTGAGTTCTCCACAGTCTCTGTACTCTGTACTCTGGCCCTTTACTGGAGCCATTCACTGAATTCTCCACAGTCTCTGTACTCTGTACTCTGCCCCTTTACTGGAGCCAATCACTGAGTTCTCCACAGTCTCTGTACTCTGTTCTCTGGCCCTTTACAGGACCCATTCACTGAGTTCTCCACAGTCTCTGTACTCTGTACTCTGGCCCTTTACAGAACCCATTCACTGAATTCTCCACACTCTCTGTACTCTGTACTCTGGCCCTTTACTGGAGCCATTCACTGAGTTCTCCACAGTCTCTGTACTCTGGCCCTTTACTGGACCCATTCACTGAGTTCTCCACAGTCTCTGTACTCTGTACTCTGACCCTTTACTGGACACATTCACTGAGTTGTCCACAGTCTCTGTACTCTGTACTCTGGCCCGTTACTGGACCCATTCACTGAGTTCTCCACAGTCTCTGTACTCTTTACTCTGGCCCTTTACTGGACCCATTCACTGAGTTCTCCACAGTCTCTGTACTCTGTACTCTGGCCCTTTACTGGAGCCATTCACTGAGTTCTACACAGTCTCTGTACTCTGGCCCTTTACAGGACCCATTCACTGAGTTCTCCACAGTCTCTGTACTCTGTACTCTGGCCCTTTACTGGAGCCATTCACTGAGTTCTCCACAGTCTATGTACTCTTTACTCTGGCCCTTTACTGGAGCCATTCACTGAGTTCTCCACAGTCTCTGTACTCTGTACTCTGGCCCTTTACTGGAGCCATTCACTGAGTTCTACACAGTCTCTGTACTCTGTACTCTGGCCCTTTACTGGAGCCATTCACTGAGTTCTACACAGTCTCTGTACTCTGGCCCTTTACTGGACCCATTCACTGGGTTCTCCACAGTCTCTGTACTCTGTACTCTGGCCCTTTACTGGACGCATTCACTGAGTTCTCCACAGTCTCTGTACTCTGGCCCTTTACTGGAGCCATTCACTGAGTTCTCCACAGTCTCTGTACTCTGTACTCTGGCTCTTTACGGGACCCATTCACTGAGTTCTCCACAGTCTCTGTACTCTGGCCCTTTACTGGACCCATTCACTGAGTTCTCCACAGTCTCTGTACTCTGTACTCTGACCCTTTACGGGACCCATTCACTGTGTTCTCCACATCTCTGTACTCTGGCCCTTTACGGGACCCATTCACTGAGTTCTCCACAGTCACTGTACTCTGTACTCTGGCCCTTTACTGGACCCATTCACTGAGTTCTCCACAGTCTCTGTACTCTGTACTCTGGCCCTTTACTGGACCCATTCACTGAGTTCCCCACAGTCTCTGTACTCTGTACTCTGGCCCTTTACAGGACCCATTCACTGAGTTCTCCACAGTCTCTGTACTCTGTACTCTGGCCCTTTACTGGACCCATTCACTGAGTTCTCCACAGTCTCTGTACTCTGTACTCTGGCCCTTTACAGGACCCATTCACTGAGTTCTCCACAGTCTCTGTACTCTGGCCCTTTACTGGACCCGTTCACTGAGTTCTCCACAGTCTCTGTACTCTGTACTCTGGCCCTTTACTGGAGCCAATCACTGAGTTCTCCATAGTCTCTGTACTCTGTACTCTGGCCCTTTTTGATTTTTGTCTTCGGTTTTTCTGTCTTCCACTTTTCCTTTTGCTGCCTTTAGTTTCTGTCCCCACTTTACTTCCCTCTGACTTCCTGCGTCGGTCCCCATCCCCGCGCCACATTAATTTAAAGCCTCCCCAACCGCACGAGCAAACACTCCCCTCAGGACATTGGTTCCAGTCCTGCCCAGGTGCAGACCGTCTGTTTTGTACTGGTCCCATCTCCTTCAGAACCGGTTCCAATGTCCCAGGAATTTGAATCCCTCCATCTTGCACCATCTCTCAAGCCACATATTCATCTTGGCTCTCCTGACATTCCTACTCTGACTAACACGTGGCACTGGAAGTAATCCTGAGATTACTACCTTTGAGCTCCTACATTTTAGTTTAACTCCTAACTCCTTAAATTCAGCTTGTCGGACTTCATCCCATTTTGTACCTACAGTGTCGGTGCCGATATGCCCCACGACAGCTGGTTGTTCACCCTCCCCCCTCCAGAATGTCCTGCAGCTGCTCCGAGACACCCTTGATCCTTGCAGCAGGGAGGGAACATACCATCCTGGAGTCTTGTTTGCATCCACAGAAACACCCGTCTATTCCCCTTACAATTGAGTCCCCTATCACTGTCGCTCTGCCACTCTTTTTCCTGCCCTCCTGTCCAGCAGAGCCAGCCAGGGTGCCATGAACCTGGCTGCTGCCACCTTCCCCCGGTGAGCCATCTCCCCCAACAGTATCCAAAATTGTATATCTGCTTTGGAGGGAGATGATTGCAGGGGACCCCTACACTGCCTTCCGACTCTTCCTCTGTCTGGTGGTCACCCATTCTCTATCTCCCTCAGTAACTGTTATCTGCGGTGTCACCAACTCACTGAACGTGATATCCACGACTTCTTCAGCATCGTGGATGCTCCAAAGTGAATTCACCCACCGCTCCAGAGCTGTCAAGCCGTCTAACATGTGCGTCAGTTGGACACACATGATGTGACTGACTGTGGCACTGTGGTATAGGAAGCTGTTCAGTGGGCCGTGGGGGGAGGTGAGGGGCTGGGTTGGGAGAGGCACAGAGTAAATTAGTGGGAGTAAGTGACAGTATAGTGAGAGGCATTGATGATGTGAAGATGCCGGCGTTGGATTGGGGTAGGCAACGTAAGAATTCTCACAACACCAGGTTCAAGTCCAGCAGGTTTATTTGGTAGCACGAGCTTTCGGAGTGCTGCTCCTTCATCAGAGGGATTGACAATTTTCTCTGTAACAAGGAGTCAGAGTGCAGTTGACTGTGTTGCCTGCCCCATGCCAGAGTTCAGGACATCTGGCTGGAGATGACCGTGGTTGTGAGGAGGATCCCACTGTTGTGGACCATGTCGGTACCAGTGACATAGGTAGAATGAAGAAGCAGCTTCTGCACAGACATTATCAGGAAATGGACACTGAATTAAGCAACAGAACACACAAGGTTATAATCTGGAGATGAGTACCTCAGCCGCGTGCAAATTAGCATAGTGCACATCACATTAGAGAGATGAATACATGGTTTGAACGACTGGTGGAAGAGGTAGGTTTCAGCTTGTGGGACATTAAAATCAGTTCTGGAGAAAGTGGGGGCTGTACCGTTGGGATGATCTACATCTCAACCTGCTGCCAGCAACGTTCTTGCAAACTACACAACTAGGGAAGGAGAGAGGGCTTTAAACTCAATAGAGGAAGGGATGCTTCTGGAGCGGAGGATATGCTCACCACACCAACCTAACACATATTTTAATGAATTAGTTATCCTTTAACTGTTCCACAATTAAGGCTGTCTGTTGAACTAATCTGTCTGCTTTCCAATGATGTGGAGATGCCGGCGTTGGACTGGGATAAACACAGTAAGAAGTTTAACAACACCAGGTTAAAGTCCAACATGTTTATTTGGTCGCAAAAGCCGAAAGCTTGTGTGGCTTTTGCTACTAAATAAACCTGTTGGACTTTAACCTGGTGTTGTTAAACTGCTTTCCAATATGGCAGGTGTCGTTTTTTTTTTAAAAATGGCTTTTGTTAATTCAGCTACAATATGTAATACCATTAATTCAAACTACATGAAGATAGTCACACTAAAACAACTGATTTTGAAACTACCAACAATGGTGAAATATGCTTCAAGCATAAAAACTTCTTAAGGTCAATAGACGGCGGTGAGGAATCCCATTGCTGTCATTGTCCGCACTCCCTGTTCTCTGCGACGTGACCACATGGACACCTTGCGCTGCAGCACGGGGAAGTCATTGTCATTTAAATGCAGCCCAAGGATTTGCCAAACAAAATGTCACCACTCACTTCATTAGTCCCCATGCGGAGTTTTGAGTTCCAGCCTGAACATCACAACTCAGGATATATTGGCCCTGGAGGGGGGTGCAGGAGGATATCAGAGAACTAACAGGTCAAATTATCACAACATGTGTTGCATAGATGATTAGTCTAGTGTTGAAAATGTTTTTTCAAGATGATAGATTCGACAGGGAGAATTTGTTCCCTCTGTTGAAGGAATCCAGTACATGGGCAATTTTTTTTAAATTCGAGGGACACGGATCGAAGATGGGGGATGTGTTCTTTGATTTATTTCATTGGATGTGGGTGTCAGTGGCAAACCCAGAACTGTTGCTCACCCCTCATTTCCCAGTCGCTTGCCTCGGCCATTTCACACAGCAGTTGAGAGTCAACCACATTGCTTTGAGTCTGGATTCACATTGGGCAGATCAAGATAAGACCAGGTTGATGGCAAATTTCCTTCCCTAAAGGGAATTGGTGAACCCAATGGAATTTGTAGCAGCCTGCGACTGCTCGAGTAAAGTAGAATCATTGGAAGGGAACCCACTGCAGACAGCCACGAGGCCAGAAACACAAGCACAGGGAGCTGACATAAGAACTGACACAAGGGCACAGAAAGTGGCCTGAATGAAAGGTAGAGTCATAGAGGTTTACAGCATGGAAAGAAGCCCTTCGGCCCAACTTGTCTATGCCGCCCGTTTTTAAAAAACCCCGAAGGACAGGAGTGGGAACTTGTACATGGAGTCAGAAAAGATAGGAGAGGCTTTGAATGAATACTCTTCTTCAGTGTTCAGCAAGGAGAGGGGCCATGTTTTTGAGGATGAGAGTGTGATACAGGCTGATAGGCTGGAGGAGGTAGATGTTCTGAGGGAAGATGCATTAGCAATTTTGAAAACACTGAGTGTCGATAAGTCCCCTGGGCCAGCTGAGATATATCCTAGGATTCTTTGGGAGGCAAGGGATGCGATTGCCGAGCCTTTGGCTTTGATCCTTGGGTCCTCACTGTCCACGGGGATAGTGTCAGAGGACTGGAGAGTGGCGAATGTCGTTCCTCTGTTCAAGAAAGGAAATAGGAATGACCCTGGTAATTATCGGCCGGTTAGTCTTACTTCAGTGGTCGGTAAGCTCATGGAAAATGTCCTGAGGGATAGGATTTATGACCATTTGGAAAGATGCAGCTTAATCCGGGATAGTCAACACGGATTCGTGAAGGGTAAGTCTTGACTCACAAACTTGATTGAATTCTTTGAGGAGGTAACTAAGTGTGTTGATGAAGATAGAGCAGTTGATGTCATATACATGGATTTTAGTAAGGCGTTTAATAAGTTCCACCATGGTCGGCTCATGAAGAAAATAAGGAGGTGTGGGATAGAGGGGAATTTGGCCGATTGTATACGTAACTGGCTATCTCATAGAAGACAGAGGGTGGTGGCGGATGGAAAATTTTCAGACTGGAGACCAGTTATCAGCGGAGTACCACAGGGATCAGTGCGGGGTCCCCTGCTTTTTGTGATTTTTATCAATGACTTGGAGGAGGGGGCTGAAGGGTGGACCAGTAAATTTGAATGGTTTTACTATTTGAGGGAAGCTATAAAATACCTGTTGTTATACTTGTTACTGTCCAGTATTTTCTGTGTCTAATTTCTTCTTCTGCTGCAGGTACATGGTTCGTGTCAGGGTGAATGTGCAGAAATGGGGTTTTGACCAAACTGCCAAAGAGTGAAATCATGAGAAATGAAGTATCAAAGGCAAGTGGATTAATTAGAAGAGAGATCGAATCCCAACCCAAGTCCAATCATTGTCTGTAGAAAGCTAAGGAGGAATGGAGGACAATTGAAATGCACCTCACGTCATCATCCTCTGTGTCCCAGTCTTTTTTCTCAGTGCCAGCTCTACATCCTTTAATTTATTTATAATTGACGGTCTGTAGCTCCCTTCCCACCGACCTCGATCTTAATGCTGTGTCACTGGGAATGGTTGAGGGATGAGAACATTGCAACTGTTACCGGAAAGTTAGATAAATATCTGAAGTAGTAGAATTTGTTCGTCGAACTGAAAGGGATGGGAATAGAGAATTGTGAGAGTGGGAAATGCATTGAGTGGAGTGAAAACAAAGTCAGTGTTAGTGCAGGGTGAGAGTGAGACATGGCTGTGATGGCACAATGATATGGCTGAGTGAGCACTTGGCTTTTCAGATGAGGATGTGAGGAAGTGTCTGGAGAGACAGGAATGAATGCAGGTGTAAGGGGTGTTGTTTTGTGGAGTTCATAGAATCATAGAAACCCTACAGCACAGAAAGAGCCCATTCGGCCCATCGAATCTGCACCGACCACAATCCCACCCAGGCCCTACCCCCATATCCCTACACATTTACCCACTAATCCCTCTAACCTACGCTTCTCAGGACACTAAGGGCAATTTTAGCGTGGTCAATCAAACTAACCCACACATCTTTGGACTGTGGGAGGAAACCGGAGCACCCGGAGGAAACCCATGCAGACACGAGGAGAATGTGCAAACTCACACACAGACAGTGACCCAAGCCGGGAATCGAACCCAGGTCCTTGGAGCTGTGAAGCAGCAGTGCTAACCACTGTGCTACCGTGCCGCCCTGCTATCCAGTTGTGCTGGGAAATGCTGGGAAAATAAGAGTGTGAGTCTCGGCTCCTGAGCGAGTTACGTCACGCACTTTCCTGACCTCCTGATGTCCATGAACTTCTTGACACACTTTTCCCATGTCCCACAATGTTCCTGCTCACTTTCTCAGCCCCTTCCATTCATGCCTGCTGGTTTTACGAGGCTGGCCGTTTCCTTCCATCCTTGGCAAATGTGACCTCATTTCAATCACCAGATCCCACAGCAAGAGCTCCATCTGAGTGTCTGAGCCATGCGGGATGTGAGGGGAAATGTGGACACGGCTTTTCCAATTCTCCTCTCCATTCCTGTGATTGCTGAAGCCTCAGGAGAGGATTGTACAATTCAGCCATCAGAACCTCTGGCTGGTCAAACGTTATCCAGCTGATGCAGATCTCAGCAATGACCTGCTATGAAATCCAGACCCTCTTGAGAAATGTTTCCTTTCAAAGATTCAGTGAATCAATGCCAGACTCAGAATCAGGGTGCTGATGCCTTGGTTGAATTAAATGTGTTAAATGCTGCCATTCTGACCTCAGAGACATCATCGAGAATCCCAATTCATTTCAAGAATAAGGACAACCCTCCTTTAATTTAGGGAATCATAATTTTCCCAAACACGATACAATTTTAACTCTGGGTAATGAAGCTTGATACTGCGAGGCCAAGTATATCAATGGAGTGTTGTTGATGGACAGCCCTCCTTTAATTTAGTGAATCATAATTTTCCCAAACACTGGGCTGGATGTTGAGGTAGAATTCTCATCAGATTATTGTTCACCAGCAGTGCAATAACAGGAAAACTACAGACACTCCATCTGCTGCAAATACACCGGCAGCATGTGTCACACTTATAGCTCAAGCTGATTTCACTCTTCACGCTGGAACCATTGGCTAATATTCCATCAGCTGATTTAAGTCACCATTCCCACACAAGTGTCTCCACCATCTTTGACCTCAGCACTACTTGGCTACTTCCTAGAATTCTGTGCAGTATATTTGAATGAGAATCATCCCTCTTGTAAACTGGTACAGATTACTTGACCCCTTATCCAGCGTCCCAGAAACAGGAGGGTCTCAAAAACCTATTACACTTGACGCTGACACCACATGATACAATTTGTAACTGACGCACAGAGTATTTTGTCAAGTCCCAGATTCCCATATCCATAATCAGCACACGCAGTTTAACCATTGCTCGAACATGTCTCTCTCTGTATAACTCCAGACTTTATTACGAGTGTTTTCATGTCAAAAGTCCCGTGGCTGGCAGGAGCACCAAGACAAAAGGTCACTGACTATGAAGCAGAAAGTAGAGTTACTGATGCGTCTGGAGAAAGGCACCTCAGGGAAAAGGTTAAGCAAATAGAATGGTGTTGGGAAATCACCCATTTATGATCTGAAGAAGCAAATGGAGAAATTAAATGTTATTCTGACAGTGATGTGCCCAAATTAATGGATAATAGGAAAACCCTCCATCAGTTAAAGACTGTCCATGTAGACAAAGTGTTATTAGAGTGAATCATACACAGTCAGAGTGCAACATATCCATTACCATGGCCAAAGTGAAAGTGTTCCATAAAGAGCTAGGCCTAACAACACCATGTTATTGAGCGTCAGGGTGGCAGAACAAGTTTACAAACTGCCATGGTGTGTGTGTGCTGAAAGTATATGGTGAAGAAACCTTCACTGATCATGAAGCTGCAGAGACATACTTGGATGAATTTTCCATGATAATATTGGAAGAAGGTCAAAGAGCAGGGCATGTGAACATGTGTTATTGGTGACAGTCAGAAGATTACATTGTTCAAAGGGATCAGAGTCTTCCCTGTTGTTTACAAGGCCAATCAATCAGTGCACATGGATGCCTCAACCAATTTCCCTTGATTGGTCCGAGAGCCATTTTGTCCCTGAAGCCAGGGCTCAGTGTCGGTGTCTGGGGATTCCTGAGAGCTGCATGGTTATTTTGTCCTCATCAGGAACATTGTTTTCAGAACTTATTTTCTGCCCAAATGTGTGTCCTCCATTCAGCCCAAGGATCAATGCATTTTGCGGGCAATCGCGACCAGATACAAGGCTGAATTCATGCACAAAATGCTCATTGCATTGAACAGAGGCTTGGGTGGGAGGGAATTCCAAGTAGTATTCAATGTGAACCATGCACTCTGCAGTGCTGCCAAGGCTGTGCCAACGGTACCCCAAGGTAGTTTGATAAATGGAAGGCACAACCTCAAGCCATTTCTCATGTTCTTAAATGGTGATGGTGAAATTAAACCTGAATTTAGAGCTTTTCATCTCTCTGAGGAGAAAACGTTGCTGAAGATCTATTGGCAGATGTGAAAGTCCTGCTTTCTCTTCCTCAGATGATATGCAATTTGAGTTGTAAAATTATGAAATAATAAAAGTACAATAATGAAATAAAAGTATTTATTTCTCATTCATTCTCCGTGTTTTATCAGCATGCCATCCAGAAACCAGAATCCATAAACTACAGGACATGTTTAAACGGTGTAGTCAGTGCCTGAACCTTCAATATTCACAGCCTGTCTCAGTCCGGTCGATATCTCATCCTCGGTGGTTGTGTAATTTGAGTTGTAAAATTATGAAACAATAAATGTAAAATAATGAACTAAACGCCTTGTCGTCTCTATTTCTCATTCCTTCTCCATGTTTTATAAGCACGCCACAAAGAGCCCAAAATCTGCCAAGTCCACAAGACCAGAACATGTTGGATCCCAGACATCCCAGGTATGGGGTCTGGTACCTGTACATTGTAAAATCCTCTCCCATCTGTGAGAAATGCAGCATTTTCCTGCCAGCTTCGAGAAATTTCCTTGATTGGTGATGATGAAATGAAACCTGAATTTAACGGTGTCCGTGTGTCCGAGAAGAAAGATATTTTGTAAATATTGCTGGTATTTTTGAAAGACTTTCCTGTGCTGAAGCCCAGCTGTTGGATGAAGAAGATGTTGAGGATTCTGTAATATCGGCAACAATGCTGAAATTCACTGCCAAGTTCCACACAATGGAATAGACACCATGGTCTTGACCAAGAATAAAGAGAATGAGAGCGGTGATGATGAAGATAAATCTGTCTATTGACAGGTGAATAAGGATCACGGAGGAATTGATTCATGGCATCGATCAGAAGAGCTTCATTACAGAGCAGCATATTATGTGGGTCTAAAAGGGACAAGAGGTGTTTCGGAAAGAAAACCCCATGTACTTGAAACAATTTAAGCTGCAGGACATGTTTAAAAGACACACATTAAACCCTGAACTGTCAACATTCACAGCCTGTGTCTGAATGGCAGCTGTCTCTTCCTCAGTGGATCTGTAATTTGAGTTGTAAAATTATGAAATAATAAATGTACAATAATGAGCTAAAAGCCTTGTCGTCTTTATTTCTCATTCCTTCTCCATGTTTTATCAACCCAGCAGATAGGACACAAAATCTGCCAAATCAGCCCGAACCTTCAATTTTCACAGCATCTGTCAGTGTGACAGCTGCCTCTCCCTCGGTTGCAATGCAATATGTAAAATTATGAAATAATAAAAGTATAATAATTAAATTAGAAAAACCTCAGGGTCTTTATTTCTCACTGATTCTCCGTGTTTTACAAGCACGCGATCCAGAACTCCAAATCCACAATTCTGGAACAGGTCCAGTGCCCAACGCCTCCGATACGGGATCCAGTACCTGTTCATTGTAAAACCCGGTTCATTCTGCTGCTAATGCAGCATTTTCCTCTTACCTGCCTCAGCCCCGGTGATTGGGGGATTATTTGCTTGATTTCTGTATTTAATGCTGAGTTATATTTCGGTGTCAACAAGCTGAATGCTCGGCTGCTAAAAATGACCGATCAATAGAGGCACACGGGTTGTGGAAACCAAATCGATGTGATCTACAGAGTTTTAGTATCAAAATAATTGTCTGACAAGTGTATCAGGCCTGAAGATATTTTACTGAGACAGATGTCCAGGGCATCACTCACCTTGATATGCACTTCCCGACTGTCTCGCCACAGCACGGAAGCACCTTGAACCTCTGATGATGACATGTGTGAGCACCAGGTCCACACAATCAAGCTGAATCAAGAGGCTCAGACTTTCATGGCAGGTCTTGCTGATGTCTGCAGCCCCTGGTAACAAGGCCTCCCCCACAGTGGAGCAGGAGGACATGCATTGCCAATGCTTGTTAAGGTGCCTGTCACTGGAGGATCACATCCTGTCCTCTTCCTTCCCTGCAGTTCTGCTCACTCTTTATTGAAAGGGTTGAAAATAGTGAATTGTGAGAGTGGGAAATGCATTGAGTGAAGTGAAAACAAAGACAGTGTTTGCGCAGGGTGAGAGTGAGACATGGATTTGAAGGGACAACAGTGAGACTGACTGAGCATTTAGTTTCGAGATGAGGATGTAAGGTAGTGCTGATAATCTGATACGTTGTAAAACTCTATTCATTCAGCATCCAGTAGTTCCTTGTTGTCTGTTTGTCGGTCCTTGTGGCGAGTATGTTCGAACGTTTTTTTCCTGTGGGAAATGGTTTCTGCTTTTCAACATGGGAGGTGGCGAGCTGTTGGTGAATATCTAGTAAGTGGTCAAGATCCATTTTCCCAAGGTTGAAATTTGTCCTGTACTTTGCGATAAGATTTATTAATATCTAAAATAAATAACTGAATAAAATAATTAAGTCGTTAGTTTAAGATCAGAAGTATATCAGGACAGTTGATGTGTGATGACTGCAGTATGTGGGTGCTCATGGATACTGGTGATTCAGAGCAAGTATGTCTGCAGTAAGTATCTGCGGCTTGAGGAGCTTCGGCTTAGAGACATTCAGCTGGAGTTTGCCACTGCAACATATCAGGGAGGGAGAGTTTTACCTGGAAGCTGAGTTTCAGGAGGCGGTCACACGGCTTCAAAAAAACTTTCCAGTTTGGAAAGTGGTCAGGGACAGGAGGATGTGACGGCTGCTGAGGTAGGTAAGGGAACCCAGAGGACAGGAGTGCAGAAGTGTCAGCTACTGCAATTGTACAACAGTGCTACCAAATAAACCTGTCGGACTTTAACCTGGTGTTGTGAGACTTCTTACTGTATTGTCCAACATGTTTGAGGTTCTTTCAGCTGGTTTGGATGAGAGTGGAGAATAAAGGGTGGATGAGTCATCGAGTTTTACAGCATGGAAATAGGCCCTTCGGCCCAACTTGTCCATGCCGCCCAATTTTTACCACTAAACTAGTCCCAATTGCCCACATTTGGTCCATATCCCTCTACCCATCTTCCTCATGCAACTGTCTAAATGTTTTTTTTAAATGCAAAATTACACCCGCCTCTACTACGGCCTCTGGCAGCTTGCTCCTGACACTCACCACCCTCTGAGTGAAAAGGTTGCCCCTCTGGAAACTTTTGTATCTCAGTGAGATTTGCTCGTGTTATTGGGGAGCGTTTAAACTATATTTTCAGGGGGATAGGAACCAGAGTGCCAGAGCAGATAGTGGAGCAGGGTTAGAAAGACAGGTTAGTTCAAGCAAAATCGCAAATGGAAGGGTAGAGTGTGGTGGAAATAATTTTTTGAGTTGTGTCTATTTCAATGCCAGGAGTATTGTGGGGAAGGCAGATGAGCTGAAGGCGTGGATAGACACATGGAAATATGACATTATAGCCATTAGTGAAACTTGGCTACAGGAGGGGCAGGACTGGCAGCTCAATGTTCCAGGGTTCCAATGTTTCAGGCGGGATAGAGGCAGAGGGATAAAAGGTGGGGGGGGGAGGGGTGGCATTGTTGCTCAGGGAAACTGTTACAGCGGTACTCAGGCAGGATAGATTAGGGAGCTTGTCTACAGAGGCCCTATGGGTGGAGCTGAGAAACAGGAAAGGTATGACCACATTAATGGGCTTGTATTATAGACCACCCAATAGTCAGCGAGAATTGGAGGAGCAAATCAGCGGAGAGATAGCTGACAACTGCAAGAAACACAAAGTTGTGATAGTAGGGGATTTTAATTTTCCACATATAGATTGCGACTCGCATACTGTTCAAGATTTAGACGGGGTAGAGTTTGTAAAATGTGTTCAGGAGAATTTTCTACATCAGTATATAGAGGTGCCAACTAGAGAGGATGCGATATTGGATCTTCGATTGGGAAATGAGTTAGGGCAGGTGATGGATGTGAGTGTGAGGGAACACTTTGGATCCAGTGATCATAATGCCATTAGTTTCCACCTGATCGTGGATAAGGATAGATCTGGCCCTCGGGTTGAAGTTCTGAACTGGAAAAAGGCCAAATTTGATGAAATGAGAAGGGATCTGGGAAGTGTGGATTGGCACAGGCTGTTCTCTGGTAAGGATGTAAATGGAAAGTGGGAGGCCTTCAAAGGAGAAATTTTGAGAGTGCAGTGTTTGTATGTTCCTGTCAGGATTAAAGGCATAGTAAATCGGAATAAGGAACCTTGGTTCTCGAGGGAGATTGTAACACTGATTAAGAGGAAGAGAGAGTTGTATGAAATGTACAGGCAGCAAGGAACAGATCAGATGCTCGAGGAGTATAAAAAGTGCAAGAAGCTACTTAAGAGGGAAATCAGGAGTGCTAAAAGAAGACATGAGGTTGCTTTGGCAGACAGAGTGAAGGGAAATCCAAAGAGCGTCTATAGGTATGTTCGCAGCAAAAGGATAGTGAGGGATAAAATTGGTCCACTTGAAGACCAGAGTGGTAGACTGTGTATGGAACCAAAAGAGATGGGGGAGATACTAAATGGTTGTTTTGCATCCGTATTTACTGAGGAAACGGGCATGGCGTCTACGGAAATAGGGCAAACTGGTAGGGAGGCCATGGAACCTTTACAGATTAAAGGGGAGGAGGTGCTCGCTGTCTTGAGGCAAATCAGAGTGGATAAATCCCCAGGACCGGACAGGGTATTCCCACGGACCTTGAGGGAAGCTAGTGTTGAACTTGCAGGGGCCCTGACAGACATATTTAAAATGTCAGTATTCACAGGGGAGGTGCCGGATGATTGGAGGGTGGCTCATGTTGTTCCTTTGTTTAAAAAAGGTTCTAAAAGAAATCCGGGAAATTATCGGCCAGTAAGTTTGACGTCGGTGGTGGGCAAGTTATTGGAAGGTGGGATAAGGGATGGGATCTACACATATTTGGATAGACAGGGACTTATTAGGGAGAGTCAACATGGCTTTGTGCGTGGTAGGTCATGTTTGACCAATCTATTAGAGTTTTTCGAGGAGGTGACCAGGAAAGTGGATGAAGGGAAGGCGGTGGATGTTGTCTACCTGGATTTCAGCAAGGCCTTTGACAAGGTCCCTCATGGAAGGTTAGTTAGGAAGGTTCAGTCGCTAGGTATGCATGGGGAGGTAGTAAATTGGATTAGACACTGGCTCAATGGAAGAAGCCAGAGAGTGGTTGTGGAGGATTGCTTCTTTGAGTGGAGGCCTGTGACTAGTGGTGTGCTGTCGGGATCGGTGTTTTGGTCCATTGTTGTTTGTCATCTATATCAATGACCTGGATGATAATGTGGTCAATTGGATCAGCAAGTTTGCTGATGATACAAAGATTGGAGGTGTAGTGGACAGTGAGGAAGGTTTTCAAAGCTTGCAGAAGGATTTGGACCAACTAGAAAAATGGGCTGAAAAATGGCAAATGGAATTTAACGCAGACAAGTGTGAGATATTGCACTTTGGAAGGACAAATCAAAGTAGAACGTACAGGGTAAATGGTAGGACTCTGAAGAGTGCAGCTGAACAGAGGGATCTGGGAATACAGGTACAGAATTCCCTAAAAGTGATGTCACAGGTGGATAGGGTCGTAACGAGTGCCTTTGGTTCATTGGCCTTTATAAATCGGAGTATCGAGTATAAAAGTTGGAGTGTTATGGTAAGGTTATATAAGGCATTGGTGAGGCCGAATTTGGAGTATTGTGTACAGTTTTGGTCAGCTAGTTACAGGAAGGATGTAAATAAGATTGAAAGAGTGCAGAGAAGGTTCACAAGGATGTTGCCGGGACTTGAGAAGCTGAATTACAGAGATAGATTGAATAGGTTCGGACTTTATTCCCTGGAGCGTAGAAGATTGAGGGGAGATTTGATAGATTTGTATAAGATTTTGATGGGTATAGATAGAGTGAATGCAAGCAGGCTTTTTCCGCTGTGGCTCGGGGAGAAAAAACCAGAGGGCATGGGTTAAGGGTGAAAGGAGAAAAGTCACTTTTAACATTTAAGAACAACTTGGACGGGTTCATGGATGAGAGGGGTGTGGAGGGATATGGTCCAAGTGCAGGTCAGTGGGACTAGGCATAAAATGGTTCGGCACAGACAAGAAGGGCCAAAGGGCCTGTTTCTGAGCTGTAATTTTCTATGGTTCTATGGTTCTATGGGGTGATTGAAAAGCAGCAGTGCTGGTAAGAGATTAATTGGATTAATTGAATTGTTTATTTATTTAATTAGTCAGCTAGTGTGTGTATTTTTTTGGCCTTTACTTTAACAGCAGCTTTTCAAGTTTAAAGTGAAAACTAGAAGTGGGCAGCAAAGGAGTCTGGGAAGGGTTTTTATTTTAACTTTAAAAGTCAGTTACCTGGGAGGTTCCCCCTCAGTAGTAGTTTTTTTTTTCTCTCGGGCCCCTAGCCCTATAAATTGGTGCAGAGGAGATACCCGATCCTCTACACTGGTAGAGGATCCCACCCTTCCATCCTCCTCTAACCTAATTATAAGTGTGGGGAAGTTTTTTGTTTTCTTTTTTTTTCTTGCTGGTAATGGCTTCAGGGATGGCAGTTCAGGCAGTATGCTGCATCTCCTGTGGGATGTATGTGGTGAGGAAATCCAGTAGTGTTTCAGGAGATTTTAGTTGTAAGAAGTGCATTAGATTGCAGCTTCTGGAGGAGCGTGTAAAGGAGCTGGAGGGGGAGGTAGAGGAACTCCGCATAATTCGGGAGGCGGAGGTGGAAGTTGATAGGAGTTATAGAGAAATAGTAACTCCTAGAAATGAGGCTTGGGTCAATGCCAGGAGGAGGGGTAAGAAGCAATCGGGAAGACAATCCCCTGGGGCGGTTCCCCTCCATAATAGGTTTTCGGTGCTGGAGGCTACAGTTGAGGAGGAATCAACTGAGCATAGAGAGCAGATCTCTGGGGGTGAGCCGAGTGAGAAAGCTCAGGTGGTTAGGGGCTGTAAAAGACTGGGCCTTGTGATTGGGGACTCCACAATTAAGGGGACAGATAGCAGGGTCGGAACTAAAGGTAGGGACTCAGGGTTGGTGTGTTGCCTACCAGGGGCTGGGGTCCGGGATGTGTCTGACAGGGTATTCAGGACTCTTAGGGGGGAGGGAGATAAACCACAAGTTATTGTACATGTGGGGACACACGACATAGGGAGGATAGGGGAAGGGGATATTAGGCAGGGATTTATGGAGTTGGGGTGGAAACTAAAGGCCAAGACTGACAGAGTGGTTATCTCTGGACTCTTGCCTGTACCACGGGATAGTTTAGAGAGGAATAGGGAGAGGGAAGGTTTGAATTCATGGCTGAGGGGATGGTGCAGGAGGGAGGGGTTCAGGTACTTAAGCAATTGGGGCTCGTTCTGGGGAAGGTGTGACCTCTATGAGAAGGATGGTCTACACCTTAATCAGAAGGGGACCAATATCCTGGGGGGTAAATTTGCTAAGGCCATGCAGGGAGGTTTAAACTGATTCGGGGGGGGGAGGGATCCTGAGTAGTGGGGCTGAAAGTGAGGGATGCATGGATGGGGACTGCAATGCACGGCATTGCAGAGGTGGGGTGGAGCAGGGTTTGAAATGTGTATACTTCAATGCCAGGAGTATTCGCAATAAAGTGGGTGAACTTGCAGCGTGGATCAGTACCTGGGACTTCGATGTTGTGGCTATTTCAGAGACATGGATAGAGCAGGGGCAGGAATGGATGCTGCAGGTCCCGGGGTTCAAATGTTTTAGTCGAAGTAGGGAAGGAGGTAGAAGAGGGGGAGGGGTAGCATTATTGGTCAGAGATTGTATCACAGTGTCAGAGAGGAGGTTTGATGAGGACTTATCTGTTGAGGTAGTATGGGCGGAGATTAGAAATAGGAGGGGAGAGGTCACCCTGTTGGGAGTCTTTTATAGACCTCCTAAAAGTTCTAGAGAGGTTGAGGAAAGGATTGCGGAGTCAATCCTGCTTAGGAGTGAAAGTAATAGGGCAATTGTTATGGGGGATTTTAACTTGACTAATATTGACTGGAATTGTTATAGCTCTAGCTCGTTAGAGGGGTCAGTTTTTGTTCAAAGCGTGCAGGAAGGTTTTTTGACTCAGTATGTAGACAGGCCAACTAGAGGTGAGGCTATATTGGATCTGGTGCTGGGAAATGAGCCAGACCAGGTGCTAGACTTGGAAGTTGGTGTGCATTTTGGTGATAGTGACCACAATTCGGTTACGTTCACCTTAGTGATGGAAAGGGATAGGCATGAACCTCGGGCCAGTGGTTTTAGCTGGGGGAAGGGTAATTATGAGGCTATTAGGAGAGAATTAGGAAACATAGGTTGGACTAGGAGATTACAGGGACTGGGAACGTCCGACATGTGGAGTTTTTTCAAGGAGCAGCTACTGCGAGTCTGTGATAGGTATGTCCCTGTCAGGCAAGGAGGAATTGGTAGGGCTAGGGAACCGTGGTGCACCAAAAAAGTTTATTTGTTGGTTAAAAAGAAAAAGGAGGCTTATGTTCGGATGAGACGTGAGCACTCGGGTAGTGCACTAGAAAGCTTTAGATTGGCTAAGAGGGAGTTGAAGAGCGAGCTTAGAAGGGCTAAAAGGGGACATGAGAAGACTTTGGCGGATAGGGTTAAAGAGAATCCTAAGGCGTTCTATAGGTATGTCAAGAACAGAAGGTTGGTTAGGGCAAGTTTAGGGCCAGTTATAGATGGCAGAGGGAAGTTATGTGTGGAACCGGAGGAGATTGGTGAAGCATTGAACCAATATTTCTCTTCGGTGTTCACGCAAGGGGGCATGAATATAGCTGAGGAGGACACTGGGTTGCAAGGGAGTAGAATAGACAGTATTACAGTTGATAAGGAGGATGTGCAGGATATTCTGGAGGGTCTGAAAATAGATAAATCCCCTGGTCCGGATGGGATTTATCCAAGGATTCTCTGGGAGGCAAGAGAAGTGATTGCAGAGCCTCTGGCTCTGATCTTCAGGTCGTCGTTGGCCTCTGGTATAGTACCAGAAGATTGGAGGTTAGCGAATGTTGTCCCATTGTTTAAGAAGGGGAACAGAGACTTCCCCGGGAATTATAGACCGGTGAGTCTCACTTCTGTTGTCGGCAAGATGTTGGAAAAAATTATAAGGGATAGGATTTATAGTTATTTGGAGAGTAATGAATTGATAGGTAATAGTCAGCATGGTTTTGTGGCAGGTAGGTCGTGCCTTACTAACCTTATTGAGTTTTTTGAGAAAGTGACCAAGGAGGTGGATGGGGGCAAGGCAGTGGACGTGGTATATATGGATTTTAGTAAGGCGTTTGATAAGGTTCACCATGGTAGGCTTCTGCAGAAAATGCAGATGTATGGGATTGGGGGTGATCTAGGAAATTGGATCAGGAATTGGCTAGCGGATAGGAAACAGAGGGTGGTGGTTGATAGTAAATATTCATCATGGAGTGCGGTTACAAGTGGTGTACCTCAGGGATCTGTTTTGGGGCCACTGCTGTTTGTAATATTTATTAATGATCTGGATGAGGGTATAGTTGGGTGGATTAGCAAATTTGCTGATGACACCAAAGTCGGTGGTGTGGTAGACAGTGAGGAAGGGTGTCGTAGTTTGCAGGAAGACTTAGACAGGTTGCAAAGTTGGGCCGAGAGGTGGCGGATGGAGTTTAATGCGGAGAAGTGTGAGGTAATTCACTTTGGTAGGAATAACAGATGTGTTGAGTATAGGGCTAACGGGAGGACTTTGAATAGTGTGGAGGAGCAGAGGGATCTAGGTGTATGTGTGCATAGATCCCTGAAAGTTGGGAATCAAGTAGATAAGGTTGTTAAGAAGGCATATGGTGTCTTGGCGTTTATTGGTAGGGGGATTGAATTTAGGAGTCGTAGCGTTATGTTGCAACTGTACACAACTCTGGTGCGGCCGCACTTGGAGTACTGTGTGCAGTTCTGGTCCCCACATTACAGGAAGGATGTGGAGGCTTTGGAGAGGGTGCAGAGGAGGTTTACCAGGATGTTGCCTGGTATGGAGGGGAGATCCTATGAGGAGAGGCTGAGGGATTTGGGATTGTTTTCGCTGGAAAGGCGGCGGCTAAGAGGGGATCTTATTGAAACATATAAGATGATTAGAGGTTTAGATAGGGTGGATAGTGATAGCCTTTTTCCTCTGATGGAGAAATCCAGCACGAGGGGGCATGGCTTTAAATTGAGGGGGGGTAGTTATAGAACCGATGTCAGGGGTAGGTTCTTTACCCAGAGGGTGGTGAGGGATTGGAATGCCCTGCCAGCATCAGTAGTAAATGCGCCTAGTTTGGGGGCGTTTAAGAGATCCGTAGATAGGTTCATGGACGAAAAGAAATTGGTTTAGGTTGGAGGGTCACAGTTTTTTTTTTAACTGGTCGGTGCAACATCGTGGGCCGAAGGGCCTGTTCTGCGCTGTAATGTTCTATGTTCTATGTTCTCTCACCTTAAACCTATGCCCTCTAGTTTTAGACTCCCTCACCTTTGGGAAAAGATGTTAACTCTCTCGCTCATCTATGCCTCTCATTATTTTATCAACCTCTGTAAGCTCACCCCTAAACCTGCTGCGTTCCAGGGAAAAGTCCCAGTCTATCCAGACTCTCCTTCTAACTCAAGCCATCAAGCCTCTGTAGCATTCTAATAAATATTTTCTGCACTCTTTCTAGTTGAATAATATCCTTTCTCGAATAGGGTGACCAGAACTGTACATGCTATTCCAAGTGTGGCACGGTAGCACAGTGGTTAGCACTGCTGCGTCACAGCTCCAGGGACCTGGGTTCAATTCCCGGCTTGGGTCAGTGTCTGTGTGGAGTTTGCACATTCTCCTCGTGTCTGAGTGGGTTTCCTCTGGGTGCTCCGGTTTCCTCCCACAGTCCAAAGATGTGCGGGTTAGGTTGATTGGCCATGCTAAAATTGCCCCTTAGTGTCCTGGGATGCGTAGTTTAGAAGGGTAAGCGGGTAAAATATGTAGGGATATGGGGCTAGGGCCTGAGTGGGATTGTGGTCGGTGCAGACTCGATGGACCGAATGGGCTCTTTCTGTACTGTAGGGTTTCTATGTTTCTATGTTTAATGTCTTGTACAACTGCAACAAGACGTCCCAAATCCAGTATTCAATGTTCTGGCCAATAAAACCAAGCATGCGGAATGCCATCAAAGAACAGTACAGCACAGAAAACAGGCCCTTCGGCCCTCCAAGCCTATGCCACTCCTTGGTCCAACTAGACCAATCGTTTGTATCCCTCCATTCCCAGGCTGCTCATGTGACTATCCAGGTAAGTCTTAAACGATGTCAGTGTGCCTGCCTCCACCACCCTACTTGGCAGCGCATTCCAGGCCCCCACCACCCTCTGTGTAAAAAACGTCCCTCTAATACCTGAGTTATACTTCACCCCTCTCACCTTGAGCCGGTGACCCCTTGTGATCGTCACTTCTGATCTGGGAAAAACCTTCCTCACGACCTTATCCACCTGTAACTCCACTTTCAAGGAGTTATGAACGTGTACCTCTCCCAAATGCCCTACCATTAACTGAATAAGTCCTACCGTGGTTCAATCTACCAAAATGAATCACCTCCCATTTATCTAAATTAATCTCCATCTGCCATTCGTCAGCCCACTGGCCCAATTGATCAAGTTCTCGTTGCAATCTGAGATAACCTTCTTCACTGTCCACTATGCCACCAATCTTGGTATCATCTGCAAACTTGCTAACCATCCCTCCTAAATTCTCATCCAACTCATTAATATAAATAACAAATAACACTGATCCCTCAGGCACTCCGCTGGTCACAGGCCTCCAGTTTGAAAAATAACCCTCTACAACCCTCTGGCTTCTGTCATCAAGCCAATTTTGTATCCATTTAGTTACCTCATCCTGGATCCCGGAGGTTTTAACCTTATGCAACAACCTACCACGTGGTACATTGTCAACGTCCTTTGCTAAAGTCTATAGACAACATCAACTGCACTGCCCTCATCTACCTTTCTGGTTTCCCCTTCAAAAAATTCAACCAAATTTGTGAGACACGAGTTTCCACTCACAAAGCCATGCTGATTGTCCCTAATCAGTCCTTGCGCCTCTAAACGCCTGTACATCCTTTCTCTCAAAATACCTTCCAACACCTTACCCACCACAGATGTGAGGCTCGCTGGCCTGTAGTTACCAGGTTTTCCCCAACAGCCCTTTTTAAACAAAGGCAAACCAGTTGCCACCCTCCAACCTTCAGGCACCTCACCTGGGACAATCGATTATTCAAATATCTCTGTTAGGGGACCCGTAATTTCCTCCCTAGCCTCCCACAATATCCTGGGATACACTTCGTCAGGTCCCGGGGATTTATCTACCTTGATGCGCTTTAAGACTTGCAGCACCTTCTTCTCCGTTATAGGTACGCTCCTCAAGACATCACTATTTATTTCCCCAAGTTCCCGAACATCCATACTTTTCTCAGTTAACCAGAGCTCTATGCTCTGAAATTAGCAAAATGCTGTTAAACGTTGAAGTATATTTATTACTCACAGGTAGGCTTACATTGACACTGCAATGAAGTTACTGTGAAAATCCCCGGCTCGCCACACTTTGGCGCCTGTTTGTGTACTTTGAGGGAGAATTTGGCATGGCCAATGCGCCTAACCAGCTCGTCTTTGGATATTAAGGGACAATCTAGCATGGACAATCCACCTCACCGAAACATTTTTGGACTGTGAAGAAGCCGGTGCATCCGGAGGAAACCCACGCAGACACGGGGAGAACGTGCGAACAGACAGTGACCCGAGGCCAGAATTGAACTCGGGTCCCTGGCGCTGTGAGGCAGCAGTGCTAACCACTTTGCCACTGTGCTATGCCATGCTGGGAATGTGTGTGAGGGTGGGGAAGAGGACGGTGCGGGGCAATATCTGATTAACCTTCAGAAGAATGATAAAGCAGCTCCAATTAGATGGGACACATTTTGTCCACTTCCTGTATGAAATCAAAGAGCTGCAGAAAGCCGATGTTAGATTTGCTTTCCAATTCATGATTGTTATTTGTGCTCACAAGTTAAAATTCATCACCCCGACCACAGCTCTCCCTCCCAACGCCCACCACAAGGAAGAATGATTCCTCAAGCGAGGGGAAACAGCAGGTGAATCAAGTTCACAGAATCACACAATCACAGAATACCACAGAGCAGAAGAGGCCCTTCAGCCCATCGAGTCTGCACCGACGCATGAACTGCCCTGACCTGCCCACCCAATCCCACTTGCCAGCAGTCCCATAGCCCTGAATGTTATGACGCGCCAAATTCTCATCCAGGTACTTTTTAAAGGATGTGAGGCATCCCACCTCCACCACCCTCCCACGCAGCGCATTCCTGACCATCAAAACCATTTGAGTAAAAACGTTTTTCGTCAAATCCCCCTGAAACCTCCCACCCTTCATTTTTAACTTGTGTCCCCTTGTAACTGACCCTTCAAATAACAGGAACAGCGGCTCCCTCTCCACCCTGTCCACATCCCTCATCATCTTCAACACCTCAATCGGGTCGCCCCTCAGTCTTCGCTGCTACAATGAAAACAACGCAAGCCTATCCAACCTCTCCTCCTACCTTAAATGTTCCACCCCAGGCAGTATCCTGGTGAATCTCCTCTGCACCCCCCACAGTGCAGTCACATCCTTCCTATAATGTGGTGACCAGAACTGCACACAGTACTCCAGCCGTGCCCTCGCCAACGCTCATCCCTCTAATACAACTCCATCATGACATCTCTGCTTTTGTAATCTATACCTCGACTGACAAAGTTGAACAGTAATATTCCAGCAAAGACTAATCACTGGCAACCCCTCATCACACCTCAGTAGCTATAGAAGCTGGTCGGGTCTGTGGTCCCATGAGCTGTCACTCTGGTCAGGAGGGAACCACTGCCGTTCCATCAGCCCAGGTGTTCTGCTCCGGGGAGAAACTTCACTCTCTCCAAAGTTAGGAGGTGATGGGAGGGAGCCTCCTCATAGCAGACGTCATGTATACTCTTTTTTGGGTGGAGCGGTATCACAGTGGACAGCGCTGCTGCCTCAACAACAAGGGACCGGGTTCAGTTCCCGGCTTGGGCCACTGCCTGTGCAGAGTCTGCAGGTTCTCCCCATGTCTGCGTGGGTTTCCTCCGGTTTCCTTCCACAGTCTGAAAGACGTGCTGGTTAGTTGCTTTGGCCATGCGAAATTCTCCCTCAGTGTACCCGAACAGGAGCCGGAGTGTGGCGACGAGGGGATTTTCACAGTAACTTCATTGTAGTGTTAAAGTAAGCCCACTTGTGTCATGAATAAATCCATTTTAACCTGTTGCAATCACCTACCAGGAACTCCAATGGCAGCGAGAATAGGATAGTAACTGGTCCAGCTTGACCGATAGTGGATCAGTGTGTTTTCTGAGAGAAGCGATGGTGTCATAGAGTCAGAGAGGTTTACAGCATGGAAACAGGCCCTTCGGCCCAACTTGTCCATGCCGCTCTTTTTTTTTTAAACCCCTAAGCTAATCCCAATTGCCCGGATGTGCCCTGTAGCCCTCTATACCCATTATACACATGTAACTATCTAAATGCTTTTCAAAAGATAAAATTGCACCCGCCTCTATTACTACCTCTTGCAGCTTGTTCCAAACACTCACCACCCTCTGTGTGAAAGATTTGCCCCTTTGGACACTTTTGTATCTCTCCCCTCTCACCTTAAAACTATGCCGTCTAGTTTTAGACTCCCCTACCTTTGGGAAAAGATATTGACTATCTAGCTGATCTGTGCCCCTCATTATTTGATAGACCTCTATAAGATCACCCCTCTGCCTCCTCCGCTCCAGGGGAAAAAGTCCCAGTCTATCCAGCCTCTACTTATAACTCAATCCATCAAGTCCCAGTAGCAACCCAGTAAATCTTTTCTGCACTCTTTCTAGTTTAATAATATCCTTTCTATAATAGGGTGACCAGAATTGCACACAGTATTCCACGTGTGGCCTTACCAATGTCTTATACAACTTCAACAAGACGTCCCAACTACTATATTCAATGTTCTGACCGATAAAGCCAAGCATGTCGAATGCCTTCTTCACCACTGTGTCCACCTATGACTCCACTTTCAAGGAGCTATGTACATTTACTCCTTGATCTCTTTGTTCTGTAACTCTCCCCAACGCCCTACCATTAACTGAGAAAGTCGTGCCCTGGTTCAATCTACCAAAATGCATCACCTCGCATTTATTTAAATTAAACTCCATCTGCCATTCGTCCGCCCACTGGCCAGTTGATCAAGATCCCGTTGCAATTGGAGATATCTTTCTTCACTGTCCACTATGCCACCAATCTTGGTGTCATCTGCAAACTTACTAGCCATGCCCCCTATATTCTCATCCAAATCGTTTATGTAAATGACAATAACAGTGGACTCAGCACTGATCCCTGAGGCACACCACTGGTCACAGGCCTCCAGTTTGAAAAACAACTCTGGACAACCACCCTCTGGCTTCTGTCTGCCCGTGGCGTAAACCATGGCCATTTACTGAGGTCTCACACTGAAGGTCTTCTCTTTAATACACAGCAGAAACACTCCTGAGACTCGGCAGAGCAACCTATTAGAGTTATCAATTACAGTTGAGAAAACAAACAACACACTGCAATGCTGGCGCTGTGAAGGAGCAATGATTGGATTTGATTTGATTTATTATTGTCACATGTGTTAGTATACAGTGAAAAACATTGTTTCTTGCAAGCTATACAGACAAAGCATACCCTTCAAAAAGGAGAGGATGCAGAATGTCGTGTTACCATCATAGCTGGAGAAATATCAACTTAATATAATAATAAGGTATTACATTATATATATATATATATATTATATATGGTTACCTAATTAATATAAGATGGGTCCATTCAAAAGTCTGATGGCAGCAGGGAAGAAGCTGCTCTCGCATCCGTCGGTACATGGCCTTAGACTTTTGTCTCTTTTCCCCGATGGAAGTAGGTGGAAGAGAGAATATCCGGGGTGCGTGGGGTCCTTGATTATACCGGCTGCTTTTCCCGACGCAGCAGTAAGTGTAGACAGAGTCAATGGGTGGGAGGCTGGTTTGAGTGATGGATTCGGCATTGTTCATGACCCTTTATAGTTTCCTGCAGCCTTGGGCAGAGCAGGAACGGTGATACAACCAGAAAGAATGCTTTCTATGATGCATCTGTAAAAGTTGTTGGGAGTCGTAGTGGACATGCCAAGTTTCCTTAGCTTCCTGAGGAAGTACAAGCGTTGGTGGGTTTTCTTAACTGTAGCGAATGTGTGGAGGGATCGGGACAGGTTGGTGGTGATCTGGACACCTAGAAACCTGAAACTCATGATCATTTCCGCTTCATCCCCAATTTTCAATGAAAATTGTGTTTCATTGTGATGAGAAATTCAGATTAGAAATATGTTTCATGTTTTTCATTACGTTCTGTTTAATTACATTAAAGAAAAGATATAATTGTAATCTATTGAGACTATCAGTGGGGTGAATTATAGGCTCAATTTTCCCTTCGTGTCCAGAATGTGTACATTAGAGGTGTTCGTGGGGTAAATATGTGGGGTCATGGGGATAGGGCCTGGGCGGGATTGTTGTTGGTGCAGACTCGCTGGGCCGAATGGACTCTTTTGCACTGTTGGGTTTCTATGATACAATTTATGATGAGTCTGTACTGACCACAATCCCACCCAGGCCCTATTTCCGTAACCCCACGCATCCACCCTGATAGTCTCCCTGACAATAACGGGCAATTTTTAGCACAGCCAATGCACCGAACCTGCACATCTTTGGACTGTGGGAGGAAAGTGGAGCACCTGGAGGAAACCCATGAAGACACGGAGAGAATGTGCCGACTCCACACTTGGAGTGACCCAAGGTCGGATTCGAACCAGGATCCCTGGCGCTGTGAGGGAGCACTAACCCCATGGTGCAAAGCTCAATCCAGGTGCCTTTCTGACAAAGAATGCAGTTGTGTTCTGTACTTCCGGCTTCCATGAATTATCGAGTCAGATGTTACTTGTTCCATGCCCTCTGATGAAAGCAATAACAGCAACATCAGCACGAGGGGTGCCGAGGGAAGCCCTGTTGCCAATCTGTGCAGCAGAGTATGATGCCCCAGCTTAGTCACTGGACTGTTTCGTTTTGTGTAAAAGATGTACAATTTTTAGTAAAGCTCATATTTCATTTCATTATAAATGTAGTCCTGGTACGAGATGGTGACTGTGCCAAGGCTGCATTTCCTGCCCACAAGTTACTGTTTAGCATGAGGTGCTTGGATTTCCTTTTGAATGTGTGCCCCCTTTGAGAATGTGACTGATACAATGGTGTAAGACAGGCATTCTCTGCTTTTCACACAGCGCTGGTCAAGTTTCTAAAGCTTATTTATTCATGTAACAAGTGGGCTCACATTAACAGTGCAATGAAGTTACTGTGAAAATCTCCTAGTTGCCACACTCCGGCGCCTGTTCGGGTACACTGAGGGAGGATTTAGCATGATCAGTGCAACTAAACAGCACGTCTTCTGATCTGTGGGAGGAAACCGGAGCACCCGGAGGAAACCCATGCAGACACGGGGAGAACGTGCAGACTCCGCACAGGCAGTGACCCAAACCGGGGATCAAACCCGGGTCTCTGGCACTGTGAGGCAGCAGTGTTAACCATTGTGCCACCATGTCACCCATACATACAAAGAACAAAGGAAAGTACAGCACCGGAACAGGCCCTTCGGCCCTCGAAGTCCCTACCCCCCCATGACTGTATCCAGCAATCCAAACAGAAGGATGATGCTCTGGAACGTCCACATTATGGTAAATTCTCAACCTCAGCGTCTCCTGTATTGTGAATTCTCGCTTTATAAACAAGTGTGCTGCTCCCAACTGGTTCTCTGGCTCTTGGCTTCATGCGGAGCTTGTGACCTGGCAGAGGAATAAGCCAAGGTGACGATACTCTTGGCGAGGATGAAGAAAGGGTTGTTGCAATGTATAGGAGAGATGTAAAGGATGGGGGAGCTGACGCGAGATCGATTGAGGAATGATGTATTTTTCGGGGACTTGCCTTAATATTTCCCGGAATTAACCAGCAGTTTGCTGAACATTTCAACATTGACATGTCAACTGAACAGGAGAACGCTGCGTGGGAATGAAAGCAAATGGAGTCAATAAATGAATACAAAAACAGAAAATGCTGGGAGATCTCAGCAGGTCTGTCAGTATCTGTGGAGAGAGAATAGAGCCAATGTTTCACGTCTGTGTGACCCTTCCTCAGGGTCCATTCGTGAGACTATTTTGATGATAATATAAGCAAAGTTGTCAGTAAAGGAGATTATTTCCTGAGGGTGTCATCCAAGGTAATCAATAATCAACAAAGAACAAGGGAAAGTACAGCACAGGAACAGGCCCTTCGGCCCTCCAAACCTATGCCAATCATGATGCCCTAACTAAACTACAAAAAACAACTTCTGCCCTTACTCGGGACTGTCGGGGGTGAGGACCTTTAAACGATCACTATTACTAAAGAGGTAGTGCTGGGGAGGCTAACAGAACTAAAGGTAGACAAGTCCAAAGATGTGCGGGTTAGGTTGATTGGCCAGGTTAAAAAAATTGACCCTTAGAGTCCTGGGATGCGTCGGTGAGAGGGATTAGCGGGTAAAATATGTGGGGGTAGGGCCTGGGTGGGATTGTGGTCGGTGCAGACTCGATGGGCCGAATGGCCTCCTTCTGCACTGTAGGGTTTCTATGATATTCTATGATATTCCCCTGGTCCGTATGGAATGCATCCCAGGGCACTAAATGAAACGGCAGAAGCAATAGCAAATTCATCAGTTGTAATTCACTGGGCTCTGGGGAGGTGCCAGCTGATTGGAAAACAGCTAATGTAACGCCACTGTTTAAAAAAGGAGGTAGACAAAAGGCAGGTAACGACAGGCTGGTTAGCTTAACATCCGTAGTTGGGAAAATGCTGGAATCTATCATTAAGGAAGAAATAACAGGACACCTGGAAAAGAATGGTTCAATCAAGCAGACGCAGCATGGATTCTTGAAGGGAAAGCCATGTTTGACTAATTTACTGGAATTGTTTGAGGATACGACGAGTGCAGTTGACAGAGGGGAACCGGTGGATGTTGTGTAAATAGATTTCCAGAAGGTGTTTGATAAGGTGCCTCACAAAAGGTTGCTGCATCAGATAAAGGTACACGGAGTTGAGGGTAAAGTGTTAGCCTGGATTGAGGATTGGCTATGTAACAGAAAGCAGAGAGTCGGAATAAATGGGTGCTTTTCCGGTTGGCAATCAATGACTTGTGGCGTGCCGCAGGGATCGGTGCTGGGGCCTCAACTATTTACCATATACATAGACGATCTGAAGGAGGTGAGCGAGTGTAGGGTAACAAAGTTTGCGGATGACACAAAGATGAGTGGGAAAGCAAATTGCGTGGAGGACACAGAGAGTCTGCAGAGAGATTTGGATCGGCTAAGTGAGTGGGCAAGGATCTGGCAGATGGAGTATAAAGTTGGTAAGTGTGAGGTTATCCACTTTGGAAGGAATAATAGTAAAATGGACTCTTATTTAAACGGTGAAGAATTACAACATGCTACTGTGCAGAGGGACCTGGAGGTCCTTGTGCATGAATCACAAAAACTCAGTTTGCAGGTGCAGCAGGTGATCAAGAAGGCAAATGGAATGTTGGCCTTTATCGTGAGAGGGATGGAGTATAAAAGCAGGGAGGTCTTGCTGCAACTGTACAGGGTACTGGTGAGGCCGCACCTAGAGTACTGTGTACAATTTTGGTCCCCTTATTTAAGAAAGGATATATTAGCTTTGCAGGGAGTACAGAGAAGGTTCACCAGGTCGATTGCGGACATGAGGGGGTCAGCTTATGAGGAGACATTGAGTAGACTGGGCCTGTACTCATTGGAGTTTAGAAGGTTGAGGGGAGATCTTATGGAGACATAAAAGATAATGAAGGGGCTAGACAGGGTAGAAGAAGTGAGGTTATTCCCACTTACAATGGAAACAAGAACTAGGGGGCATAGCTTCAAAATATGGGGGAGTCAATTTAGAACAGAGTTGAGGAGGAACTTCTTCTCCAATAGCTTCGTGAATCTTTAGAATTCTCTGCCCAATGAAGCAGTCGATGCTACCTCGTTAAATGTGTTTAAGTCACAGATAGATAGATTTTTAACCATTAAGGGAATTAAGGGTTAGTGGGAGCGGGCGGGTCAGTGGAACTGAACCCACAATCAGATCAGCCATGATCTTATTGAATGGCGGAGCAGGCTTGAGGGGCTAGATGGCCTACTCCTGCTCCTATTTCTTATGTTCTTATGTTCTAACATTACAGTCTATTGTTGTCAGATTCTGATCCAGTATTGTAATATCCCGTTCTATTATTCCCAGATCCTGACCCAGTATTGGAACATTACAGTCTATCGTTCTCAGATTCTGATACATTATGGGAACATTACAGTCTATTGTTCTCAGATTCTGCTGCAGTATTGGAACATCCCGGTCCATTGTTCCCTGACTCTGATCCAGCATTGGAACATTACACTCCCTTGTTCTCAGATTCTGATCCTTTATGGGAACATTGAAGTCTATTGTTCTCAAATTCTTATCCAGTACTTGAACATTACAGTCTATTGTTCTCAGAGTCCGATCCATTATTCGAACATTGCAGTCTGTTGTTCTCAGATTCTGATCCAGTATTGGGACATTACAATCTATTGTTCTCAGATTCTGATCCACGATTCGGACATCCCAGTCCATTGTGACCTGATTCTGATCCATTATTGGAACATTACTCTTTTGCCCTCAGATTCAGATTCATTATTGCAACATTCCAGTCTTTTGTTGTCAAATTCTGATCCTGTGCTGGAACATTACAGAGTTTTATTCTCAGATTATGATCCTTTGGTGGAACATTACAGTCTATTGTTCTCAGATTCTGACCCATTATTGGAAAATTGCAGTCTGTTTTTCTCTGGTTCTGATTCAATATTGGAACATTACAGTCTATTGTTCTCAGATTCTGATCCACTAATCGGACATCCCAGTCCATTGTTACCTGATTCTGATCCATTATTGGAACATTAGTATAATGTCCTCAGATTCGGATTCATTATTGGAACATTACAGTCTGTTGATCTCAAATTGTGATCCTGTGCTGGAGCATTACAGAGTTTTGTTCTCAGATTATGATCCTTTAGTGCAACATGACAGTCTATTGTTCTCAGATTGTGATCCAGTATTCCAACATTGCAGTCTATTGTTCTCAGATTCTGATCCATTATTGGAACATTACAATCTATTGTTCTCAGATTCTGATCCATTATTGGAACATTGCAGTCTATTGTTCTCAGATTCTGATCCATTATTGGAACATTGCAGTCTATTGTTCTCAGATTCTGATCCATTATTGGAACATTGCAATCTATTGTTCTCAGATTCTGATCCATTATTGGAACATTGCAGTCTATTGTTCTCAGATTCTGATCCAGTATTGGAACATTGCAATCTATTGTTCTCAGATTCTGATCCAGTATTGGAACATTGCAATCTATTGTTCTCAGATTCTGATCCATTATTGGAACATTGCAGTCTATTGTTCTCAGATTCTGATCCATTATTGGAACATTGCAGTCTATTGTTCTCAGATTCTGATCCATTATTGGAACATTGCAGTCTATTGCTCTCAGAATCTGATCCAAAATTGGACCATTACAGTCTGTTGTACATAAATTGTACATAAATTCTGATCCATTATTGGATCCATTATTGGAACATTACAGTCGATTGTTCTCAGATTCTGACCCATTATTGGAAAATTGCAGTCTGTTTTTCTCTGGTTCTGAACCAATATTGGAACATTACAGCCTATTGTTCTCAGATTCTGATCCACTAATCGGACATCCCAGTCCATTGTTACCTGATTCTGATCCATTATTGGAACATTAGTCTATTGTCCTCAGATTCGGATTCATTATTGGAACATTACAGTCTGTTGTTCTCAAATTGTGATCCTGTGCTGGAGCATTACAGAGTTTTGTTCTCAGATTATGATCCTTCAGTGCAACATTACAGTCTATTGTTCTCAGATTGTGATCCAGTATTCCAACATTGCAGTCCATTCTTTTCAGAAGCTGAGCCAGTATTGGACCATTATAGTCTGTTGTACTCAAATTCTGATCCAGTATTGGAACATTCCTTTCCATTGTTCCCAGACTCTGAACCAGAATTGGAACATTAGAGTCTAATATTCTCAGATTCTGATCCAGTATTGGAACATTGCAGTCTAATATTCTCCGATTCTCATCCAGTATTGGAACATTGCAGTCTCTTGTTCTCAGAATCTGAACCAGTATTGGAACATTGCAGTCTATTGTTCTGAGATTCTGCTCAATGATTGGAACATTGCATTCTGTTGTTCTCAGATTCAGATCACTTCATGTAATATTACAGTCTGTTGTTCTGAAATTCTGATCCAGTATTGGAACATTACAGTCTATTGTTCCCAGAGTCCGATCCGTTACTCGAACATTGCAGCCTATTGTTCTCAGACTCTGATCCAGTATTGGAACAGCGCAATGTATTGTTCTCGGATTCTGATCCATTATTGGAAAATTGCACTCTATTTTCTCACAGTGTGAATCAAGATTGGAACATTACAGCCTATTGTTCTCAGAGTTCGATCCAGTATTCGAACATTGCAGTCGATTGTTCTCAGATTCTGATCCAGTATTAGATCAGAATAGTCGACTGATTTCAGATTCTGATCCATCATTGCCACATCCCGGTCCCGTGTTCCCAGATTCAGATGAATTATTGGAACATTACAGTGTATTGTTCTCAGATTATGATGCTTTATTGAAACACTACCGTCTATTATTCTCAGATTATGATCCAGTACTGAAACTTTGCTGTCTATTGTTCTCAGATTCTGATCCATTTTTGGAACATTACAGTTTATTGTTCTCAAATTCTGATCCGGTGTTGGAATATTACATTCTATTGTTCTCAGATTCTCAGATCCAGTGTTGGAATATCATAGAAGAAAATCATAGAAACCCTACAGTGCAGAAGGAGGCCATTCGGCCCATCGAGTCTGCACCGACCACAATCCCACCCAGGCCCGACCCCGACATATTTACCCGCTAATCCCTCTAACCTACGCATCCCAGGATTCCATGGGGCAATTTTTTAACCTGGCCAATCAACATAACCCGCACATCTCTGGACAGTGTGAGGAAACCGGAGCACCCGGAGGAAACCCACGCAGACACGAGGAGAATGTGCAAACTCCACACAGACACTGACCCGAGCCGGGAATTGAACCCAGGCCCCTGGAGCTGTGAAGCAGCAGTGCTAACCACTGCGCTACCGTGCCGCCCAGTATTGCAGTCTATTGTTCTCGGATTCTGATCCAGTGTTGGAATATTACATTCTATTGTTCACAGATTCGGATCCACTATTGTAACAGCCCGGTCTATTGTTCCCACTTTCTGATCCATTATTTGAAGATTACAGCCTTTGGTTCTCCGATTCTGATCCATTATTGGAACATTACAGTCTATTGATCTCAGATTCTGATCCATTATTGGAACATTGTAGTCTATTGTTCCCAGATTCTGATCCAATATTGGAACTTTGCAGTGTCTTGTTCTCTGATTCTGATCCAGGATTGGACCATTGCAGTCTATTGTTCCCAGATTCTGATCCATAATCAAACATTACTGTGTTTTGTTCTCAGATTCTGATCCATTAATGGGACATCCATGTCTATTGTTCTCAGATTCTGATACATTATTGGAACATTACAGTCTATTGGTCTCAGATTCTGATCCAGTATTGGAATCCAGTATTCAATCCAGTATTGGAACATTGCAGTCTATTTCTCTCAGATTCTGATCCATTATAGGAACAACCCCGGACCATTGTTCCCACACTCTGATTCAGAATTGAAACTTTGCAGAATTTGAGAACAACAGACTGTAATGTTCCAATAATTGATCTGAATCTGAGAACACATGACTGCAATGTTCTAATACTGGCTCAGATACTGAGAACAATAAACTGTAATGTTCCAATACTGGATCAGAATCTGAGAATATTCGACTGCAATGTTCGAATAATGGATCAGAATCTGAGAAGAATCGATTTCATTGTTCAGATACTGGGCCAGAATCTGAGAATATTAGACTGTAATGTTCCAATTCTGGTTCAGAGTCTGGGAACAATGGAAAGGGATGTTCCAATAATGGATCAGAATCTGAGAACAATAGACTACAATTATCCAGTAATGGATCAGAATCTGAGAACAATCAACTCTAATGTTCCAATACTGGATCAGAATCTGAAAACAGTAGACTGTAATTTTCCAATACCGGTTCAGAATCTGAGACAAATAGAGGGCAATTTTCCAATAATGGAACAGAAACTGAGAATAACAGACCGTAATGCTCCAATAATGGATCACAATCTAGGAACAATAGGCTGTCATGTTCCAATAATGAATCAGAATCTGGAAAAAATGGACAGCGATGTTCCAATAATGGATAAGATTCTAAGAAAAATACACTGTAATGTTCCAATACTGAATATGAAACTGAGAACAAGAGACTGCAATGTTCCAATAATTTATCAGAATCTGAGAACGAGGGGTTTTAATGTTCCAATACAGATTAGAATCTGGGAACACTAGACTATAATGTTCCAATAATGAATCAGAATCTGAGAGCATTAGACTGTAATGTTTCAAGAATTGATCAGACTCTGAAATCAATAGACTGCAATGTTCCAATAATGGCTCAGAATTTGAGAACAATAGACAGTAATGTTAAAATACTGGATCAGAATCTGAGATCAATAGACTGTAATGTTCCAATACTGGATCAGAATCTGAGATCAATAGACTGTAATGTTCCAATACTGGATCAGAATCTGAGGTCCATAGACTGCAATGTTCCAATAATGAATCAGAAGCTGAGAAAAATACACTCTCATATTTACTTTATCGGAATCTGAGATCAATAGACTGCAAAGTTCCAATACTGGATCAGAATCTGGGAACAATAGAGCGGGATGTTCCAATAATTGATCAGAATCTCAAAACTATAGGCTGTAATTTTCCAATACTGGATTACAATTTGGGAACAATAGACCAGGATTTTACAATACTGGATCAGAATATGAGAAAAATAGACTGCAATGTTCCAATACTGGATCAGAATCTGAGAACAGTAGGCTGTAATGTTCCAATAATGGATCAGAATCTGAAAACTATAGGCTGTAATATTCCAATACTGGATTAGAATCTGGGAACAATAGACCGGGATTTTACAACACTGGATCAGAATCTGAGAATAATAGACTGGAATGTTCCAATGTTAGATCAGTATTTGAGAACAATGCACTGCAATGTTCGAATAATGGATCGGACTCTGAGAACAATAGACTGTAATGTTCAAATACTGGTTCAGAATCTGAGAAAATTTGACTGCAATTTTCCAATAATGGATCAGACTCTATGAACAATAGTCTGTAATGTTCCTACACTGGATCATAATCTGAGAACAAAATACACTGCAATGTTCAAATAATCGATCGGACTCTGAGAACAAGAGGTTGTAATGTTCCAATCCTGGTTCAGAACCTGAGGAAAATAGACTGCAATTTTCCAATAATGGATCAGAATCTGAGAACAAAAGACTGTCACGTTCCAATATTGGATCAGAATCTGAGAACAACAGACAGTAATGTTCCAATAAAGGATCAGAATTTGAGAACAACACTGTAATGTCCTAATGATTGGTCAGAATCTAAACAATAGACTGAAATGTTCCAGTACTGGTTCAGAATCTGAGAAAAAGAGACTGCAATGTTCCAATATTGGATCAGAATCGAAGAACAATAGACTGTAATGATCCAATAAAGGATCATAATCTGAGAACAATAGACGGAAATGTTCCAATAAAGATTAGAATTTGAGAACAACACTGCAAGGTTCCAATCATTGATCAGAATCTGAATAAAAGACTGTAATGTTCCAATACTGGATCAGAATCTGAGAACAATCCACCGGGATATTACAATGATGGATCAGGATCTGAGATCATGAGACTGTAATGTTCCAACGCGAGATCAGAATCTGAGAACAATACACTGCAATGTTCGAATAATGGATCGGAGTCTGAGAACAATAGACTGTAATGTTCCACTACTGGTTCAGAATCTGAGAAAAATAGACTGCAATTTTTCCAATAATAGATCAGAACCTGAGAACAACAGACAGTAATGTTCCAATCATTGATCAGAATCTGAACAATAGACTGTAATGTTCTAATACTGGATCAGAATCTGTGAACAACGGACCGGGATATTACAATGATGGATCCGAATCTGAACAATAGACTGTAATGTTAGAATAATTGAACAGAATTTGAGAACAATAGACTGCAATGTTCCAGCACTGGATCAGAATCTGAGAACAACAGACTGTAATGTTCCAATCATTGATCTGAATCTGAAAAATAGACTGAAATGTTCTAATACTAGATCGGAATCTGAGAACAATACACTGCAATGTTCGAAAAATGGATCAGACTCTGAGAACAATAGACTGTAATGTTCCAATACTGGTTCAGAATCTGAGAAAAATAGACTGAAAAGTTTCAATACTGGATCAGAATGTGGGAACAATGGTCCGGATTGTTCTTATAATGGAGCAGAATCTGAGAAAAATAGACTGCAATGTTCCAATACTGCATCAGAATGTGGGAACCATGGTCCGGGTTGTTCCTATAATGGATTAGAATCTGAGAAAAATATAATCTGATATCAATAGACTGTAAGATTCCAAAACTGGATCAGAATCTGAGAACAATAGACTGCAACGTTCCAATAATGGATCAGAATCTGAGAACAATAGACTGTAATGTTCCAAGAAAGGATTATAATCTGAGAACAATGGAATGCAATGTTCCAATACTGGATCAGAATTTGAGAACAACAGATTGTAATGTTCCAATCATTGATCAGAAACTGAGAACAATAGACTGCAATGTTCCAATACTGGATCAGAATCGGAGAACATTAGACTGTATGTTCCAATACTGGTTCATAGAACATAGAACAGTACAGCACAGAACAGGCCCTTCGGCCCACGATGTTGTGCCGAGCTTTATCTGAAACCAAGATCAAGCTATCCCACTCCCTATCATCCTGGTGTGCTCCATGTGCCTATCCAATAACCGCTTAAATGTTTCTAAAGTGTCTGACTCCACTATCACTGCAGGCAGTCCATTCCACACCCCAACCACTCTCTGCGTAAAGAACCTACCTCTGATATCCGTCCTGTATCTCCCACCACGAACCCTATAGTTATGCCCCCTTGTAATAGCTCCATCCACCCGAGGAAATAGTCTTTGAACGTTCACTCTATCTATCCCCTTCATCATTTTATACACCTCTATTAAGTCTCCCCTCAGCCTCCTCCGCTCCAGAGAGAACAGCCCTAGCTCCCTCAACCTTTCCTCATATGACCTACCCTCCAAACCAGGCAGAATCCTGGTAAATCTCCTCTGCACTCCTTCCAGCGCTTCCACATCCTTCCTATAGTGAGGTGACCAGAACTGCACACAATATTCCAAATGTGGTCTCACCAAGGTCCTGTACAGTTGCAGCATAACCCCACGGCTCTTAAACTCCAACCCCCTGTTAATAAAAGCTAACACACTATAGGCCTTCTTCACAGCTCTATCCACTTGACTGGCAACCTTTAGAGATCTGTGGATATGGACCCCAAGATCTCTCTGTTCCTCCACAGTCTTCAGAACCCTACCTTTGACCCTGTAATCCACATTTAAATTTGTCCTACCAAAATGAATCACCTCACATTTATCAGGGTTAAACTCCATTTGCCATTTTTCAGCCCAGCTTTGCATCCTATCTATGTCTCTTTGCAGCCTACAACAGCCCTCCACCTCACCCACTACTCCACCAATCTTGGTGTCATCAGCAAATTTACTGATCCACCCTTCAGCCCCCTCCTCTAAGTCATTAATAAAAATCACAAAGAGCAGAGGACCAAGCACTGATCCCTGCGGCACACCGCTAGCAACCTGCCTCCAATCCGAAAATTTTCCATCGACCACCACCCTCTGTCTTCGGTCAGACAGCCAGTTACCTATCCAATCGGCCAACTTTCCCTCTATCCCACACCTCCTCACTTTCATCATAAGCCGACCATGGGGGACCTTATCAAACGCTTTACTAAAATCCATGTATATGACATCAACTGCCCTACCTTCATCAACACACTTAGTTACCTCCTCAAAAAATTCTATCAAATTTGTGAGGCACGACTTGCCCTTCACGAATCCGTGTTGACTATCTCGGATTAATCCGCATCTTTCTAAATGGTCGTAAATCCCATCCCTAAGGACCCTTTCCATCAATTTACCAACCACCGAAGTAAGACTAACCGGTCTATAATTACCAGGGTCATTTCTATTCCCTTTCTTAAACAGAGGAACAACATTCGCCATTCTCCAGTCCTCTGGCACCATCCCCGTGGACAGCGAGGACCCAAAGATCAACGCCAAAGGCTCTGCAATCTCATCCCTTGCCTCCCAAAGAATCCTAGGATACATTTCATCAGGCCCAGGTGACTTATCGACCTTCAGTTTATTCAAAACTGCCAAGACATCCTCCATCCGAACATCTATTTCCTCCAGCCTATTAGCCTGTAACACCTTCTCTTCCTCAAAAACATGGCCCCTCTCCTTGGTGAACACTGAAGAAAAGTATTCATTCATCACCTCGCCTATCTCTACTGACTCCATACACAAGTTCCCACTACTGTCCTTGACCGGCCCTAACCTCACCCTGGTCATTCTTTTATTCCTCACATAAGAGTAAAAAGCTTTGGGGTTTTCCTTGATCCGACCCGCCAAGGACTTCTCATGTCCCCTCCTAGCTCTCCTAAGCCCCTTTTTCAGCTCATTCCTTGCTAACTTGTAACCCTCAATCAAGCCATCTGAACCTTGTTTCCTCATCCCTACATAAGCTTCCCTCTTCCTTTTCACAAGACATTCCACCTCTTTTGTGAACCATGGTTCCCTCACTCGGCCATTTCCTCCCTGCCTGACAGGAACATACCTATCAAGGACATCCAGTATTTGTTCCTTGAAAAAATTCCACTTTTCATTAGTTCCTTTCTCTGACAGTTTCTGTTCCCAACTTATGCCCCCTAATTCTTGCCTAATCGCATCATAATTACCCCTCCCCCAATTGTAAACCTTGCCCTGCCGTACGGCCCTATCCCTCTCCATTGCAATAACAAAAGACACCGAATTGTGGTCACTATCTCCAAATTGCTCTCCCACAACCAAATCTAACACTTGGCCCGGTTCATTTCCCAGTACCAAATCCAATGTGGCCTCACCTCTAGTCGGCCCATCCACATATTGTGTCAGAGTCTGGGAACAATGGAAGGGATGATCCAATAATGGATGAGAATCTGAGAACAATACACTGTAGTCTTCCAATAATAGATGACAATGTGGGAACAATGGAACGGGCTCTTCCTATAAAGGATCAGAATCTGAGAGCAACAGACTGCAATGTTCCAATACTGGATCATAATCTGAGAACAATAGACTGTAATGTTCCAATACTGGATCAGAATCTGAGAAAAGTGGACCGGGATATTACAATGATGGATCATAATCTGAGATCCATTGACTCATGTCCCAATCCAGGATCAGAATCTGAGAACAATAGACTGAAATGTTCGAATGCTGGATGGGACTCTGGGAACAATACGCTGTAATTGTTTCGGACTCTGAGAAAAAAACACACTGGAAATTTCCAATAATGGATAAGTTTCTGTGAACAATAGATTGTAATGTTTCAATGCTGGATCAGAATCTGAGAACAATACACTGCAAAGTTTGAATACTGGATCGGACTCTGAGAACAATAGGTGTAATGTTCCAATCCTGGTTCAGAATCTGAGAAAAATAGACTGCAATTATCCAATAATGGATCAGATTTTGAGAACAATAGACGGTCATGTTCCAATACTGGGTCAGAATCGGAGAACATTAGACTGTAATGTTCAAATGCTGGTTCAAAGTCTGGGAACAATGGAAAGAGATTTTCCAATAATGGATGAGTATCTGAGAACAATACACACTAATGTTCCAATAATGGATGACCATGTGGGAACAATGGACGGGGATGCTCTAATAATGGATCGGAATCTGAGAAAAATAGACTGCAATTTTCCAATAATGGATCAGAATCCGAGAACAATAGTCCATCATGTTCCAATAATGGATGGCAATGTCGGGAAAATGGACCGGGATGTTCTAATAAAGGATCAGATTCTGAGAACAATGAACTGCAATGTTCCAATAATGGAGCAGAATCTGAGAACAATAGACTGTAATGTTCCAGCACTGGATCAGAATCTGGGAACAATGGAGCGGAATGTTACAGTACTGGACCAGAATCTGAGAACAATAGATTGTAATGTCCCAATACTGGATCAGAATCTGAGAACAATAGACTGCAATGTTTCAATACTGGATCAGATTCTGAGAGCAATAGACTGTAAAGTTCCAATACTGGTTCAGAATCTGAGAACAATCGACTGTAATGTTCCAAGAAAGGATTATAATCTGAGAACAATGGAATGCAATGTTCCAATACTGGATCAGAATTTGAGAACAACAGATTGTAATGTTCCAATCATTGATCAGAAACTGAGAACAATAGACTGCAATGATCCAATACTGGATCAGAAACTGAGAACAATAGACTGTAATGTTCCAATACTGGATCATAATCTGAGAACAATACACAGGGATGCTCCAATACTGGATCAGAATCTGAGAACAATTGACTGTAATGTTCCAATAAAGGATCATAATCTGAGAACAATAGACTGTAATGTTTCAATACTGGATCAGAATCTGAGAACAATTGACTGTAATGTTCCAATAAAGGATCATAATCTGAGAACAATAGACTGTAATGTTTCAATACTGGATCAGAATCTGAGAACAATAGACTGTAATGTTTCAATACTGGATCAGAATCTGAGAACAATGGACGGGGATATTACAGTGATGGGTCAGAATCTCAGATCAATAGACTGTAATGTTCCAATACTGGATCGGAATCTGAGAACAATAGACTGCAATGTTCCAATACTGGATCAGAATGTGGGAACAATGGTACGGGTTGTTCCTACAATGGATCAGAATCTGAGAAAGATAGACTGCAATGTTCCAAAAAAGGATCATAATCTGAGAACAACAGACTGCAATGTTAGAATAATTGAACAGATTCCGAAAACAATCGACTGCAGTGTTCCAACACTGGATCAGAATCTGAGAACAATAGACTGTAATGTTCCAATAAAGGATCAGAATTTGAGAACAACACTGTAATGTTCCAAACATTGATCAGAATCTGAACAATAGACTGCAATGTTCCAATACTGGATAATAATCTGAGAACAATACACTGTAATGTTACAAAACTGGTTCAGAATCAGAGAACAACACACTGTAATGTTCCAATACTGAATCAGATACTGAGAACAGTGGACCGGGAGATTACAATGATGGGTTAGAATCTGAGATCAATAGACAGTCATGTTCCAATACTGGAGCAGAATCTGAGAACAAGAGACCACAATGTGAGAATAATTGAACAGAATCTGAGAACAATAGACCGCAATGTTAGAATAATTGAACAGAATCTGAGAACAATAGACTACAATGTTCCAATAATGCATCAGAATCTGAGACAAATAGACTGCTAAGTTCCAATACTGGATCAGAATCTGAGAACAACAGACTGTGATGTTCCAATCGTTGATCAGAATCTGAACAATAGACTGTAATGTTCCAATACTGGGTCAGAATCTGAGAACAATGGGGCGGGATATTACAATGATGGATCAGAATCTGAGATCAATAGGCCGTAATGTTCCAATACTGGAGCAGAGTCTGAGAACAATAGACTGCAATGATCCAATACTGGATCAGAAACTGAGAACAATAGACTGTAATGTTCCAGCACTGGATCAGAATCTGGGAACAATAGAGCGGAATGTTACAGTACTGGACCAGAATCTGAGAACAATAGATTGTAATGTCCCAATACTGGATCAGAATCTGAGAACAATAGACTGCAATGATCCAATACTGGTTCAGAATTTGAGAGCAATAGACTGTAAAGTTTCAATACTGGTTCAGAATTTGAGAGCAATAGACTGTAAAGTTCCAATACTGGTTCAGAATCTGAGAACAATAGACTGTAATGTTCCAAGAAAGGATTATTATCTGAGAACAATGGAATGCAATGTTCCAATACTGGATCAGAATTTGAGAACAACAGATTGTAATGTTGCAATCATTGATCAGAAACTGAGAACAATAAACTGCAATGATCCAAGACTGGATCATAATCTGAGAACAATAGACAGGGATGCTCCAATACTGGATCAGAATCTGAGAACAATTGACTGTAATGTTCCAATAAAGGATCTTAATCTGAGAACAATAGACTGTAATGTTCCAATACTGGATCAGAATCTGAGAACAATGGACGGGGATATTACAATGATGGGTCAGAATCTCAGATCAATAGACTGTAATGTTCCATTACTGGATCAGAATCTGAGAACAATAGACCACAATGTGAGAATAATTGCACAGAATCTGAGAACAAGAGACTGCAATGTTCCAATAATGGATCAGAATCTGAGATCAGTGGACTGGGATATTACAACGATGGATCAGAATCTGTGATCAATAGACAGTCATGTTCCAATACTGGAGCAGAATCTGAGAAAAAAAGACTGTAATGTTCCAATAAACGATCAGAATTTGAGAACAACAGACTGTGATATTCCAATCGTTGATCAGAATCTGAACAATAGACTGTAATGTTCCAATACTGGATCAGAATCTGAGAACAATAGACCACAATGTGAGAATAATTGCAAGAATCTGAGAACAAGAGAGTGCAATGTTCCAATAATGGATCAGAATCTGAGAAATATAAACTGTAATGTACCAATAATGGATCAGAATCTGAGAACAATAGACTGCAAAGTTTCAATACTGCATCAGAATCTGAGAAAAAGAGACTGCTAAGTTCCAATACTGGATCAGAATGTGGGAACAATGGTCCGGGTTGTTCCAATAATGGATCAGAATCTGAGACAAATAGACTGTAATGTTGCAATACTGGATCAGAATCTGAGACAAACAGATTGCAATGTTCCAAGGCTGGATCAGAATCTGAGAACAATAGACTGTAATGTTCCAATAAACGATCAGAATTTGAGAACAACAGACTGTGATGTTCCAATCGTTGATCAGAATCTGAACAATAGACTGTAATGTTCCAATACTGGATCAAAATCTGAGAACAATAGACCACAATGTGAGAATAATTGCAAGAATCTGAGAACAAGAGAGTGCAATGTTCCAATAATGGATCAGAATCTGAGAAATATAAACTGTAATGTACCAATAATGGATCAGAATCTGAGAACAATAGACTGCAATGATCCAATACTGGATCAGAAACTGAGAACAATAGACTGTAATGTTCCAGCACTGGATCAGAATCTGGGAACAATAGAGCGGAATGTTACAGTACTGGACCAGAATCTGAGAACAATAGATTGTAATGTCCCAATACTGGATCAGAATCTGAGAACAATAGACTGCAATGTTTCAATACTGTATCAGATTCTGAGAGCAATAGACTGTAAAGTTCCAATACTGGTTCAGAATCTGAGAACAATAGACTGTAATGTTCCAAGAAAGGATTATAATCTGAGAACAATGGAATGCAATGTTCCAATACTGGATCAGAATTTGAGAACAACAGATTGTAATGTTCCAATCATTGATCAGAAACTGAGAACAATAGACTGCAATGATCCAATACTGGATCATAATCTGAGAACAATAGACAGGGATGCTCCAATACTGGATCAGAATCTGAGAACAATTGACTGTAATGTTCCAATAAAGGATCTTAATCTGAGAACAATAGACTGTAATGTTCCAATACTGGATCAGAATCTGAGAACAATGGACGGGGATATTACAATGATGGGTCAGAATCTCAGATCAATAGACTGTAATGTTCCATTACTGGATCAGAATCTGAGAACAATAGACCACAATGTGAGAATAATTGCACAGAATCTGAGAACAAGAGACTGCAATGTTCCAATAATGGATCAGAATCTGAGATCAATAGAGTGCAAAGTTTCAATACTGCATCAGAATCTGAGAAAAAGAGACTGCTAAGTTCCAATACTGGATCAGAATATGGGAACAATGGTCCGGGTTGTTCCAATAATGGATCAGAATCTGAGACAAATAGACTGTAATGTTGCAATACTGGATCAGAATCTGAGACAAACAGATTGCAATGTTCCAATGCTGGAGCAGAATCTGAGAACAATAGACTGTAATGTTCCAATAAACGATCAGAATTTGAGAACAACAGACTGTGATGTTCCAATCGTTGATCAGAATCTGAACAATAGACTGTAATGTTCCAATACTGGGTCAGAATCTGAGAACAATGGGGCGGGATATTACAATGATGGATCAGAATCTGAGATCAATAGGCCGTAATGTTCCAATACTGGATCAGAATCTGAGAACAATGGACCGGGATATTAGAATGATGGATCAGAATCTGAGATCAATAGGCCGCAATGTTCCAATACTGGAGCAGAGTCTGAGAACAATAGACTGCAATGTTCGAATACTGGATCGGACTCTGGGAACAATACGCTGTAATGTTCCAATACTGGTTCAGACTCTGAGAAAAAAACAGACTGCAAATTTCCAATAATGGATCGGTATCTGTGAACAATAGATTGTAATGTTCCAATGCTCGATCAGAATCTGAGAACAATCCACTGCAAAGTTCGAATCCTGGATCGGACTCTAATGTTCCAATCATTTATCAGAATCTGAGAACAGTAGACTTCAATGTTCCAATACTGGCTCAGATTCTGTGAACAATAGAATGCAATGTTCCAAAACTGTATCAGAATCTGAGAACAGTGGACTGGGATATTACAATGATGGATCAGAATCTGAGATCAATAGACAGTCATGTTCCAATACTGGAGCAGAATCTGAGAACAATAGACTGCAATGTTCCAATACTGGATCAGAATCTGAGAACAATGGACCGGAATGTTCCAATACTGGGCCAGAATCGGAGAATATTAGACTGTAATGTTCCAATACTGGTCCAAATTCTGGGAACAATGGAAAGGGATTATCCAATAATGGATGAGATTCTGAGAACAACATACTGTAGTGTTCCAATAATGGATGACAATGTGGGAACAATGGACCGGGGTGCTCTAATAATGGATCGGAATCAGAGAAAAATAGACTGCAATTTTCCAATAATGGATCAGAATCCGAGAACAATAGTCCATCATGTTCCAATAATGGATGGGCAATGTCGGGAAAATGGACCGGGATGTTCTAATAAAGGATCAGATTCTGAGAACAATCAACTGCAATGTTCCAATAATGGAGCAGAATCTGAGAACAATAGACTGTAATGTTCCAGCACTGGATCAGAATCTGGGAACCATAGAGCGGAATGTTACAGTACTGGACCAGAATCTGAGAACAATAGATTGTAATGTCCCAATACTGGATCAGAATCTGAGAACAATAGACTGCAATGTTTCAATACTGGATCAGATTCTGAGAGCAATAGACGGGGATATTACAATGATGGGTCAGAATCTCAGATCAATAGACTGTAATGTTCCAATACTGGATCGGAATCTGAGAAAAAGAGACTGCAATGTTCCAATACTGGATCAGAATGTGGGAACAATGGTACGGGTTGTTCCTACAATGGAGCAGAATCTGAGAACAATAGACTGCAATGTTGCAATACTGGATCAGAATCTGAGACAAACAGATTGCAATGTTCCAATACTGGAGCAGAATCTGAGAACAATAGACTGTAATGTTCCAATAAACGATCAGAATTTGAGAACAACAGACTGTGATGTTCCAATCGTTGATCAGAATCTGAACAATAGACTGTAATGTTCCAATACTGGGTCAGAATCTGAGAACAATGGGGCGGGATATTACAATGATGGATCAGAATCTGAGATCAATAGGCCGTAATGTTCCAATACTGGATCAGAATCTGAGAACAATGGACCGGGATATTAGAATGATGGATCAGAATCTGAGATCAATAGGCCGTAATGTTCCAATACTGGAGCAGAGTCTGAGAACAATAGACTGCAATGTTCGAATACTGGATCGGACTCTGGGAACAATACGCTGTAATGTTCCAATATTGCTTCAGACTCTGAGAAAAAAACAGACTGCAAATTTCCAATAATGGATCAGTATCTGTGAACAATGGATTGTAATGTTCCAATGCTCGATCAGAATCTGGGAACAATCCACTGCAAAGTTCGAATCCTGGATCGGACTCTAATGTTCCAATCATTTATCAGAATCTGAGAACAGTAGACTTCAATGTTCCAATACTGGCTCAGATTCTTTGAACAATAGACTGTAATGTTCCAAAACTGTATCAGAATCTGAGAACAGTGGACTGGGATATTACAATGATGGATCAGAATCTGAGATCAATAGACAGTCATGTTCCAATACTGGAGCAGAATCTGAGAACAATAGACTGCAATGTTCCAATACTGGATCAGAATCTGAGAACAATGGACCGGAATGTTCCAATACTGGGCCAGAATTGGAGAATATTAGACTGTAATGTTCCAATACTGGTCCAAATTCTGGGAACAATGGAAAGGGATTATCCAATAATGGATGAGATTCTGAGAACAACATACTGTAGTGTTCCAATAATGGATGACAATGTGGGAACAATGGACCGGGATGCTCTAATAATGGATCGGAATCTGAGAAAAATAGACTGCAATTTTCCAATAATGGATCAGAATCCGAGAACAATAGTCCATCATGTTCCAATAATGGATGGGCAATGTCGGGAAAATGGACCGGGATGTTCTAATAAAGGATCAGATTCTGAGAACAATCAACTGCAATGTTCCAATAATGGAGCAGAATCTGAGAACAATAGACTGTAATGTTCCAGCACTGGATCAGAATCTGGGAACCATAGAGCGGAATGTTACAGTACTGGACCAGAATCTGAGAACAATAGATTGTAATGTCCCAATACTGGATCAGAATCTGAGAACAATAGACTGCAATGTTTCAATACTGGATCAGATTCTGAGAGCAATAGACGGGGATATTACAATGATGGGTCAGAATCTCAGATCAATAGACTGTAAAGTTCCAATACTGGATCGGAATCTGAGAAAAAGAGACTGCAATGTTCCAATACTGGATCAGAATGTGGGAACAATGGTACGGGTTGTTCCTACAATGGATCAGAATCTGAGAACAATAGACTGCAATGTTGCAATACTGGATCAGAATCTGAGACAAACAGATTGCAATGTTCCAATACTGGAGCAGAATCTGAGAACAATAGACTGTAATGTTCCAATAAACGATCAGAATTTGAGAACAACAGACTGTGATGTTCCAATCGTTGATCAGAATCTGAACAATAGACTGTAATGTTCCAATACTGAGTCAGAATCTGAGAACAATAGACCACAATGTGAGAATAATTGCAAGAATCTGAGAACAAGAGAGTGCAATGTTCCAATAATGGATCAGAATCTGAGAACAATAGACTACAATGTTCCAATAATGCATCAGAATCTGAGACAAATAGACTGCAATGTTCCAACACTGGATCAGAATCTGAGAACAATAGACTGTAATGTTCCAATAAAGGATCAGAATTTGAGAACAACAGACTGTGATGTTCCAATCGTTGATCAGAATCTGAACAATAGACTGTAATGTTCCAATACTGGATCAGAATCTGAGAACAATGGACCGGGATATTAGAATGATGGATCAGAATCTGAGATCAATAGGCCGTAATGTTCCAATACTGGATCAGAATCTGAGAACAATGGACCGGGATATTAGAATGATGGATCAGAATCTGAGATCAATAGGCCGTAATGTTCCAATACTGGAGCAGAGTCTGAGAACAATAGACTGCAATGTTCGAATACTGGATCGGACTCTGGGAACAATACGCTGTAATGTTCCAATACTGGTTCAGACTCTGAGAAAAAAACAGACTGCAAATTTCCAATAATGGATCAGTATCTGTGAACAATAGATTGTAATGTTCCAATGCTCGATCAGAATCTGAGAACAATCCACTGCAAAGTTCGAATCCTGGATCGGACTCTAATGTTCCAATCATTTATCAGAATCTGAGAACAGTAGACTTCAATGTTCCAATACTGGCTCAGATTCTGTGAACAATAGACTGTAATGTTCCAAAACTGTATCAGAATCTGAGAACAGTGGACTGGGATATTACAACGATGGATCAGAATCTGTGATCAATAGACAGTCATGTTCCAATACTGGAGCAGAATCTGAGAAAAAAAGACTGTAATGTTCCAATAAATGATCAGAATTTGAGAACAACAGACTGTGATGTTCCAATCGTTGATCAGAATCTGAACAATAGACTGTAATGTTCCAATACTGGATCAGAATCTGAGAACAATAGACCACAATGCGTCAGAGGCCCAGCGATTTCATCTCTCGTCTCCCTGAGCAGCCTTGGATAGATTCCATCAGGCCCTGGAGATTTGTCAGTCTTTATATTCCCTAAAAAACCTAACACTTCCTCCATTGTGATGGAGATTTTCTCTAACGGGTCAACAGTCCTGCCGAGACACTCCCAGTCAACACATCCATTTCCTTTGTGAGTACCGACGCACTGTATTCATTTAGGATCTCCCCTACTTCTTTGGGCTCTAAGCATAATTCCCCACTTTTGTCCCTGAGGGGTCCGATTTTTTTCCCTGACAATCCTTTTGCTCCGAACGTATGAATAAAATGCCTTGGGATTCTCCTTAATCCTGTCTGCCAAGGACATTTCGTGACCTCTTTTTTCCCTTCTAATTGCTCGTTTGAATTCTTTCCTACTTTCTTTGTATTCCTCCAGAGCTCCCTCCGTTTTTAGCTGCCTGGACCAACGTACGCCACTCTTTTCTTTTTCACCAATCCCTCAATTTCCCTGGTTATCCATGGTTCTCGAATCCGACCCTTCCTGTCCTTCTTTTTTACAGGCACATGCTTGTCCTGTAGCCCGAACAACCGTTCCTTAAAAGACTCCCACATGCCAGATGCGGATTTACCCTCAAACAGCCTCTCCCAATCACCAGCTGCCAATTTCTGCCTAATCCCACTTAAGTTAGCCTTCCCCCAATCCAACACCTTACCCTTGGGACACCACTCATCCTTTTCCATCACTATCCTGAAGCTAACAGAATTGTGGTCACTATTTGCCACATGTTCCCCTACCAAAACTTTGAAAACCTGACCGGGCTCAATCCCCAGTACTCGGTCCAGTATAGCCCCCTCTCTAGTCGGGCGATCTACATATTGTTCCACAGAACCTTCCTGTACACATTTTACAAATTCCTCCTCATTCAGACTCCCAGCCCTACGCGATTTCCATTCTATACCAGGGAAATTGAAGTCTCCCACGACAACAACCCTATTTTTCCTGCACATACCCATTCTCTCCTGACATTTCCGTTCTTCCACTTCCCTTGGGCTGTTGGGGGGCCTGCAGTATACCCCCAACATAGTGACAGCTCCATTCCTGTTGCTAAGCTCCACCCACAGTGACTCGTTACACGACCCCGCTGAATTGTCCTCCCTCTGCACCGCTGTAATATGCTCTCAAACTAATACTGCAACTTCCCCACCTCTTTTGGTCCCTCCTCTGTCTCGCCTAAAACACTTGTACCCCGGAATATTCAGAATATTGATTACACAACTTTGATTACAGAACTTTGATTACACAATATTGATTACACAATATTGATTACACAACATTGATTACACAACATTGATTACACAACATTGATTCCACAACATTGATTACACAATGTTGATTACACAATATTGATTACACAACATTGCTTACACAATACTGATTACACAATATTGTTGATACAACATTCAGACAGACAGTGAAGAAATATAAACGGCATCATAATCTCTGTAAACTGCTCAGTTTCCTTTAATTGACTGGTACTGGAGTGTGAAAAGACTACAATGTGACCAGCACATATTCACTTCGCAAAAGCGATTCACATTCTAAGAGATGTATCATAAAGAGTGCATTATACATGCTGAATTCCAAGATCACAGCATTCCCGTGAACCATCGAACCCACGGCAGTGCAGAAGGAGGCCCTACGGCCCATCGAGTCTGCACCGACTCTCTGACAGAGCATCTTATCTGTATTGGAATGATCCGGGTACATGTTTTCTTTTAAGACCAAAGTTAATATTTAAATGTGAAGACCTGAACGCCTCTCAATGCACAAATATTGTTCGTTTCAACATCATTTCCTGCAAACTTTAACATAAATCTGTTTGTTCTGTATCGGGATATGTCCCTAAATATTACAGTGAGGTTAACAAACTTCATGGAACATTTTGCCATTCATCTCCTCCAATAAATTCGTGAGGTGATTGATTAAGCACTAAAATAATTCACAAAGTTTGTTTCAAGCTTGAGAATACTTGAAACATAGAGTGCAAAATCACTGGGGACTTCATTGGGGCAGCACAGTGGTCAGCACTGCTACCTCACAGCGCCAGGGACCCAGGTTCGATTCCCGGCTTGGGTCACTGTGTGGAGTTTGCATGTTCTCCCCCATATCAGCGTGTGTTTTGTCCGGGTGCTCCGGTTTCCTCCCACACTATGAAAGACGTGCCGATTGCAGTGCAGAAGGTGTCTATTCGGCCCTTCACGCCTGCACTGACCATAAACCCACCCAGCCCCCATGCCGGTAATCCCTATTTACCCTTGCTAGTGCCCCCTGGCACTGAGGGGGAATTTAGGCATGGCCAAACTACCTAACTCGCACATCTTTGGAGTGTGGGAGGAAGCTTGGGCACCCTGAGGAAACCCACGCAGACACGGGGAGAACGTGCAGACATCACACAGACAGTGACCCAAGTTGGGAATTGAACCCGGGTTCCTGCGCTGTGAGGCAGTAGTGCGAACCATTGTGTCACCGTATGGCCCAGTCATTCACTGGCGCTTGAGACCTTGCAATGTAATCAGAACCTGTCTGATACAGTAAACAATAAATCACATTCTAAAAGATTTATCACAAACTGTGCATCAAATGCTGCTATTCCAGAGAACTTCAAGTTTTTAGTGTCCAGAACACCAACAACCTGTCCTGATCCCCACATGCCGACACTATAGTTCAGAAAGCCCACCAACGCCTTTTACTTTCTCAGAAGACTGAGGAAATTAGGCATGACAGCTACGAATCTCAATAACTTTTACAGATGCATTCTTTCTGGTTGGGTCACAGCTTGGTATGTCTCCTGCTCTGCCCAAGACTGTAAGGAAGTACAAAAGGTTTTGAATGTAGCCCAATCCATCACGCAAACCAGCCTCGCATCCATTGACTCTGTCTATACTTCCCGCTGTCTCGGCAACGCATCCAGCATTATTCAGGACCCCACGTACCCGGGACATTCTCTCTTCTACCTTCTTTCTTCGGGAAAAAGATACAAAAATCTGAGGTCACGTACCAATCGACTAAAGAACAGCTTCTTCTCTGCTGCCGTCAGACTTTTGAATTGACTTACCTCGCATTTAGTTGATCTTTCTCTGCACCCGAGCTATGACTGTGACACACTACATTCTGCACTCTCTCCTTTCCTTCTCTATGTTTTGTCTGGAAAGCGCGCAAGAAACAATACTTTTCATTATATGTTAATAAATGTGACAATAATAAGTCAAATCAAAATAAACTGAAAATTAAGCTCCCATCAATTTTGTGAAGCCCTTTCAGTCCCAGCAAGTCATTTGCAGTTGTCTTATTTACCAAACGGTCGCTACTGATCCGTTTGAGACATTAATATTCAAAAGAAAACAAGAATAAATGAGCTTCTTGTTGCCAGGATCTGAGATTTAGTGTTGATCTAAAAGGTAACTCAGTAAAAAGAAAGGTAATTCCACAAGAAAACCAGATGAATGGGAAATCGAATAGCTTTTTCCATAATTCACACAGACCCATAATTTGCAAAACCGTGGTTATATGATGCAGTCATAAAACAATGTGAATTTTAAATTGTATCTCTGCAAATCATCTTAATTTGGATTGCTCATCCACACAGACCACGATTCCAGCTATGGAAACTCTTTTAATTCATATCATTCATTCTCTCTCTCTATATTTGTTTACCCAACAATAATAAGATCAGATAGTCTGAGACGAGGTGACACAGTGGTTAGTGCTGCTCCCTCACAGCGCCAGAGACCAGGGTTCGCTTCCCGGCTTGGGTTACTGTCTGTGCGGAGTCTGACTGTTGTCCCCCATGTCATAGAGTCAGAGAGGTTTACAGCATGGAAACAGGCCCTTCAGCCCAACTGGTCCATGCCACCTTTTTTAACCACTTAGCTACTCCCAATTGCCTGCATTTAGCCCATATCCCTCTCTACCCATCTTACCCATGTAACTGTCTAAATGCTTCTTAAAAGACAAAATTGTATCCGCCTCTGCTACTGCCTCTGGCAGCTTCTTCCAGACATTCACCGCCCTCTGTGTGAAACAATTGTCCCTCTGGGCCTTTTTGCATCTCTCCCCTCTCACCTTAAAGCTATGTCCTCTACGTTTGGAGTCCCCTACCTTCGGGAAAAGATGTGGACTATCTGGGGCGGCACGGTGGCACAGTGGTTAGCACTGCTGCTTCACAGCACCAGGGACCCGGGTTCAATTCTGGTCTCACGTCACTGACTGTGTGGAGTTGGCACATTCTCCCTGTGTCTGCGTGGGTTTCCTCCGGGTGCTCCGGTTTCCTCCCACATTCCAAAGATGTGTGGGTTAGGTTGATTGGCCATGCTAAATTGACCCTAGTGTCAGGGGAATTAGCAGGGATATGTGGGGTTATGGGAATAGGGCCTGGGTGGGATTGTGGTCGGTGC
>NW_027591578.1:0-83014 GCF_964213995.1 Mustelus asterias | reverse complement strand
TCTGGGTGCCTCACCCCGGGCTCAGGGTCCTCACCCCGGGCTCTGGGTGCCTCACCCCCGGGCTCTGGGTGCCTCACCCCGGGCTCTGGGTCTCTCACCCCGGGCTCTGGGTGCCTCACCCCGGGCTCTGGGTCTCTCACCCCGGGCTCTGGGTGCCTCCCCGGGATGGTTCTGGGTGCCTCACCCCGGGCTCTGGGTCTCTCACCCCGGGCTCTGGGTGCCTCACCCCGGGCTCTGGGTGCCTCACCCCGGGCTCTGGGTCTCTCACTCTCACCCCGGGCTCTGGGTGCCTCACCCCGGGCTCTGGGTCTCTCACCCCGGGCTCTGGGTGCCTCACCCCGGGCTCTGGGGTCTCTCACCCCGGGCTCTGGGTCTCTCACCCCGGGCTCTGGGTCTCTCACCCCGGGCTCTGGGTCTCTCACCCCGGGCTCTGGGTCTCTCACCCCGGGCTCTGGGTCTCTCACCCCGGGCTCTGGGTCTCTCACCCCGGGCTCTGGGTCTCTCACCCCGGGCTCTGGGTCTCTCACCCCGGGCTCTGGGTCTCTCACCCCGGGCTCTGGGTCTCTCACCCCGGGCTCTGGGTCTCTCACCCCGGGCTCTGGGTCTCTCACCCCGGGCTCTGGGTCTCTCACCCCGGGCTCTGGGTCTCTCACCCCGGGCTCTGGGTTCTCTCACCCCGGGCTCTGGGTCTCTCACCCCGGGCTCTGGGTCTCTCACCCGGGCTCTGGGTCCCTCACCCCGGGCTCTGGGTCCCTCACCCCGGGCTCTGGGTCCCTCACACCCGGGCTCTGGGTCTCTCACCCCGGGCTCTGGGTCTCTCACCCCGGGCTCTGGGTCTCTCACCCCGGGCTCTGGGTCCTCTCACCCCGGGCTCTGGGTGCCTCACCCCGGGCTCTGGTCTCTCACCCCGGGCTCTGGGTCTCTCACCCCGGGCTCTGGGTCTCTCACCCCGGGCTCTGGGTCCCTCACCCCGGGCTCTGGGTCTCTCACCCCGGGCTCTGGGTCTCTCACCCCGGGCTCTGGGTCCCTCACCCCGGGCTCTGGGTGCCTCACCCCGGGCTCTGGGTGCCTCACCCCGGGCTCTGGGTCTCTCACCCCGGGCTCTGGGTCTCTCACCCCGGGCTCTGGGTGCCTCACCCCGGGCTCTGGGTCTCACCCGGGCTCTGGGTGCCTCACCCCGGGCTCTGGGTGTCTCACCCCGGGCTCTGGGTGCCTCACCCCGGGCTCTGGGTCCCTCACCCCGGGCTCTGGGTGCCTCACCCCGGCTCTGGGTGCCTCACCCCGGGCTCTGGGTCTCTCACCCCGGGCTCTGGGTGCCTCACCCCGGGCTCTGGGTCTCTCACCCCGGGCTCTGGGTCTCTCACCCCGGGCTCTGGGTGCCTCACCCCGGGCTCTGGGTCTCTCACCCCGGGCTCTGGGTGCCTCACCCCGGGCTCTGGGTGCCTCACCCCCGGGCTCAGGGTCTCTCACCCCGGGCTCTGGGTCTCTCACCCCGGGCTCTGGGTGCCTCACCCCGGGCTCTGGGTCTCTCACCCCGGGCTCTGGGTGCCTCACCCCGGGCTCTGGGTCTCTCTCCCCGGGCTCTGGGTGCCTCACCCCGGGCTCTGGGTCCCTCTCCCCGGGCTCTGGGTGCCTCACCCCGGGCTCTGGGTCTCTCACCCCCGGGCTCTGGGTCTCTCACCCCGGGCTCTGGGTCTCTCACCCCGGGCTCTGGGTCCCTCACCCCGGGCTCTGGGTGCCTCACCCCGGGCTCTGGGTCTCTCACCCGGGCTCTGGGTCTCTCACCCCGGGCTCTGGGTCTCTCACCCCGGGCTCTGGGTCTCTCACCCCGGGCTCTGGGTCTCTCACCCCGGGCTCTGGGTCTCTCACCCCGGGCTCTGGGTCTCTCACCCCGGGCTCTGGGTCTCTCACCCCGGGCTCTGGGTCTCTCACCCCGGGCTCTGGGTCTCTCACCCCGGGCTCTGGGTCTCTCACCCCGGGCTCTGGGTCTCTCACCCCGGGCTCTGGGTCTCTCACCCCGGGCTCTGGGTCTCTCACCCCGGGCTCTGGGTCTCTCACCCCGGGCTCTGGGTCTCTCACCCCGGGCTCTGGGTCTCTCACCCCGGGCTCTGGGTCTCTCACCCCGGCCTCTGGGTCTCTCACCCCGGGCTCTGGGTCTCTCACCCCGGGCTCTGGGTCTCTCACCCCGGGCTCTGGGTGCCTCACCCCGGGCTCTGGGTGCCTCACCCCGGGCTCTGGGTCTCTCACCCCGGGCTCTGGGTGCCTCACCCCGGGCTCTGGGTCTCTCACCCCGGGCTCTGGGTCTCTCACCCCGGGCTCTGGGTCTCTCACCCCGGGCTCTGGGTCTCTCACCCCGGGCTCTGGGTCTCTCACCCCGGCTCTGGGTCTCTCACCCCGGGCTCTGGGTCTCTCACCCCGGGCTCTGGGTCTCTCACCCCGGGCTCTGGGTCTCTCACCCCGGGCTCTGGGTGCCTCACCCCGGGCTCTTGGTCTCTCACCCCGGGCTCTGGGTCTCTCACCCCGGGCTCTGGGTCTCTCACCCCGGGCCTCTGGGTCTCTCACCCCGGGCTCTGGGTCCTCACCCCGGGCTCTGGGTCTCTCACCCCGGGCTCTGGGTCCTCTCACCCCGGGCTCTGGGTCTCTCACCCCGGGCTCTGGGTCTCTCACCCCGGGCTCTGGGTGCCTCACCCCGGGCTCTGGGTCCCTCACCCCGGGCTCTGGGTGCCTCACCCCGGGCTCTGGGTCTCTCACCCCGGGCTCTGGGTCTCTCACCCCGGGCTCTGGGTCCCTCACCCCGGGCTCTGGGTCTCTCACCCGGGCTCTGGGTCTCTCACCCCGGGCTCTGGGTCTCTCACCCCGGGCTCTGGGTCTCTCACCCCGGGCTCTGGGTCCCTCACCCCGGGCTCTGGGTCTCTCACCCCGGGCTCTGGGTGCCTCACCCCGGGCTCTGGGTCTCTCACCCCGGGCTCTGGGTCTCTCACCCCGGGCTCTGGTCTCTCACCCCGGGCTCTGGGTCTCTCACCCCGGGCTCTGGGTCTCTCACCCCGGGCTCTGGGTCCTCACCCCGGGCTCTGGGTCTCTCACCCCGGGCTCTGGGTCTCTCACCCCGGGCTCTGGGTCTCTCACCCCGGGCTCTGGGTCTCTCACCCCGGGCTCTGGTCTCTCACCCCGGGCTCTGGGTCCCTCACCCCGGGCTCTGGGTGCCTCACCCCGGGCTCTGGGTCTCTCACCCCGGGCTCTGGGTTCTCTCACCCCGGCTCTGGGTCTCTCACCCCGGGCTCTGGGTCTCTCACCCCGGGCTCTGGGTCTCTCACCCCGGGCTCTGGGTCTCTCACCCCGGGCTCTGGGTCTCTCACCCCGGGCTCTGGGTCTCTCACCCCGGGCTCTGGGTGCCTCACCCCGGGCTCTTGGTCTCTCACCCCGGGCTCTGGGTCCTCACCCCGGGCTCTGGGTCTCTCACCCCGGGCTCTGGGTCTCTCACCCCGGGCTCTGGGTCCCTCACCCCGGGCTCTGGGTCTCTCACCCCGGGCTCTGGGTCTCTCACCCCGGGCTCTGGGTCTCTCACCCCGGGCTCTGGGTCTCTCACCCCGGGCTCTGGGTGCCTCACCCCGGGCTCTGGGTCCCTCACCCCGGGCTCTGGGTGCCTCACCCCGGGCTCTGGGTCTCTCACCCCGGCTCTGGGTCTCTCACCCCGGGCTCTGGGTCCCTCACCCCGGGCTCTGGGTCTCTCACCCCGGGCTCTGGGTCTCTCACCCCGGGCTCTGGGTCTCTCACCCCGGGCTCTGGGTCTCTCACCCCCGGGCTCTGGGTCTCTCACCCCGGGCTCTGGGTGCCTCACCCCGGGCTCTTGGTCTCTCACCCCGGGCTCTGGGTCTCTCACCCCGGGCTCTGGGTCTCTCACCCCGGGCTCTGGGTCTCTCACCCCGGGCTCTGGGTCCCTCACCCCGGGCTCTGGGTCTCTCACCCCGGGCTCTGGGTCTCTCACCCCGGGCTCTGGGTCTCTCACCCCGGGCTCTGGGTCTCTCACCCCGGGCTCTGGGTGCCTCACCCCGGGCTCTGGGTCCCTCACCCCGGGCTCTGGGTGCCTCACCCCGGGCTCTGGGTCTCTCACCCCGGGCTCTGGGTCTCTCACCCCGGGCTCTGGGTCTCTCACCCCGGGCTCTGGGTCTCTCACCCCGGGCTCTGGGTCTCTCACCCCGGGCTCTGGGTCTCTCACCCCGGGCTCTGGGTCTCTCACCCCGGGCTCTGGGTCTCTCACCCCGGGCTCTGGGTCTCTCACCCCGGGCTCTGGGTCTCTCACCCCGGGCTCTGGGTCTCTCACCCCGGGCTCTGGGTCTCTCACCCCGGGCTCTGGGTGCCTCACCCCGGGCTCTGGGTCTCTCACCCCGGCTCTGGGTCTCTCACCCCGGGCTCTGGGTCTCTCACCCCGGGCTCTGGGTCTCTCACCCCGGGCTCTGGGTCTCTCACCCCGGGCTCTGGGTGCCTCACCCCGGGCTCTGGGTCCCTCACCCCGGGCTCTGGGTGCCTCACCCCGGGCTCTGGGTCTCTCACCCCGGGCTCTGGGTCCCTCACCCCGGGCTCTGGGTCCCTCACCCCGGGCTCTGGGTCTCTCACCCCGGGCTCCTGGGTCTCTCACCCCGGGCTCTGGGTCTCTCACCCCGGGCTCTGGGTCCCTCACCCCGGGCTCTGGGTCTCTCACCCCGGGCTCTGGGTCTCTCACCCCGGGCTCTGGGTCCCTCACCCCGGGCTCTGGGTCTCTCACCCCGGGCTCTGGGTCTCTCACCCCGGGCTCTGGGTGCCTCACCCCGGGCTCTGGGTGCCTCACCCCGGGCTCTGGGTCCCTCACCCCGGGCTCTGGGTGCCTCACCCCGGGCTCTGGGTGCCTCACCCCGGGCTCTGGGTCCCTCACCCCGGGCTCTGGGTCTCTCACCCCGGGCTCTGGGTCTCTCACCCCGGGCTCTGGGTCTCTCACCCCGGGCTCTGGGTCTCTCACCCCGGGCTCTGGGTGCCTCACCCCGGGCTCTGGGTCCCTCACCCCGGGCTCTGGGTGCCTCACCCCGGGCTCTGGGTCTCTCACCCCGGGCTCTGGGTCTCTCACCCCGGGCTCTGGGTGCCTCACCCCGGGCTCTGGGTCCCTCACCCCGGGCTCTGGGTCTCTCACCCCGGGCTCTGGGTCTCTCACCCCGGGCTCTGGGTCTCTCACCCCGGGCTCTGGGTCTCTCACCCCGGGCTCTGGGTCTCTCACCCCGGGCTCTGGGTCCCTCACCCCGGGCTCTGGGTCTCTCACCCCGGGCTCTGGGTCTCTCACCCCGGGCTCTGGGTCTCTCACCCCGGGCTCTGGGTCTCTCACCCCGGGCTCTGGGTCTCTCACCCCGGGCTCTGGGTCTCTCACCCCGGGCTCTGGGTCCCTCACCCCGGGCTCTGGGTCTCTCACCCCGGGCTCTGGGTCTCTCACCCCGGGCTCTGGGTCTCTCACCCCGGGCTCTGGGTCTCTCACCCCGGGCTCTGGGTCTCTCACCCCGGGCTCTGGGTCTCTCACCCCGGGCTCTGGGTGCCTCACCCCGGGCTCTGGGTCCCTCACCCCGGGCTCTGGGTCTCTCACCCCGGGCTCTGGGTCTCTCACCCCGGGCTCTGGGTCTCTCACCCCGGGCTCTGGGTCTCTCACCCCGGGCTCTGGGTCTCTCACCCCGGGCTCTGGGTCCCTCACCCCGGGCTCTGGGTCTCTCACCCCGGGCTCTGGGTCTCTCACCCCGGGCTCTGGGTCTCTCACCCCGGGCTCTGGGTCTCTCACCCCGGGCTCTGGGTCTCTCACCCCGGGCTCTGGGTCTCTCACCCCGGGCTCTGGGTCTCTCACCCCGGGCTCTGGGTCCCTCACCCCGGGCTCTGGGTCTCTCACCCCGGGCTCTGGGTCTCTCACCCCGGGCTCTGGGTCTCTCACCCCGGGCTCTGGGTCTCTCACCCCGGGCTCTGGGTCCCTCACCCCGGGCTCTGGGTGCCTCACCCCGGGCTCTGGGTCTCTCACCCCGGGCTCTGGGTCTCTCACCCCGGGCTCTGGGTGCCTCACCCCGGGCTCTGGGTCTCTCACCCCGGGCTCTGGGTCTCTCACCCCGGGCTCTGGGTCTCTCACCCCGGGCTCTGGGTCTCTCACCCCGGGCTCTGGGTCTCTCACCCCGGGCTCTGGGTCTCTCACCCCGGGCTCTGGGTCTCTCACCCCGGGCTCTGGGTCTCTCACCCCGGGCTCTGGGTGCCTCACCCCGGGCTCTGGGTCTCTCACCCCGGGCTCTGGGTCTCTCACCCCGGGCTCTGGGTCTCTCACCCCGGGCTCTGGGTCTCTCACCCCGGGCTCTGGGTCTCTCACCCCGGGCTCTGGGTGCCTCACCCCGGGCTCTGGGTCCCTCACCCCGGGCTCTGGGTCTCTCACCCCGGGCTCTGGGTGCCTCACCCCGGGCTCTGGGTCTCTCACCCCGGGCTCTGGGTCTCTCACCCCGGGCTCTGGGTGCCTCACCCCGGGCTCTGGGTGCCTCACCCCGGGCTCTGGGTGCCTCACCCCGGGCTCTGGGTGCCTCACCCCGGGCTCTGGGTGCCTCACCCCGGGCTCTGGGTCTCTCACCCCGGGCTCTGGGTCTCTCACCCCGGGCTCTGGGTGCCTCACCCCGGGCTCTGGGTCCCTCACCCCGGGCTCTGGGTGCCTCACCCCGGGCTCTGGGTCTCTCACCCCGGGCTCTGGGTGCCTCACCCCGGGCTCTGGGTCTCTCACCCCGGGCTCTGGGTGCCTCACCCCGGGCAGCCTCTGCCGCTGCGGTCGGTTCTTCCTCCGATGTTGAGCTGAGATTCAGTCCGAGTTCCTCCGCCCGCCGCCGGCTGCGGGGCTCCGGGAAGCGGCGCTTCATCCCCGGGGTCCGGGGGGCGGGAGAGCGCGGCGCGGGCCCGGGGCGGGAGAGCGCGGCGCGGGCCCGGGGCGGGAGAGCGCGGCGCGGGCCCGGGGTCCGGGGGGCGGGAGAGCGCGGCGCGGGCCCGGGGTCCGGGGGGCGGGAGAGCGCGGCGCGGGCCCGGGGCGGGAGAGCGCGGCGCGGGCCCGGGGTTCGGGGCGGGAGAGCGCGGCGCGGGCCCGGGGTTCGGGGCGGGAGAGCGCGGCGCGGGCCCGGGGTCCGGGGCGGGAGAGCGCGGCGCGGGCCCGGGGCGGGAGAGCGCGGCGCGGGCCCGGGGCGGGAGAGCGCGGCGCGGGCCCGGGGCGGGAGAGCGCGGCGCGGGCCCGGGGCGGGAGAGCGCGGCGCGGGCCCGGGGTCCGGGGGGCGGGAGAGCGCGGCGCGGGCACGGGGCGGGAGAGCGCGGCGCGGGCCCGGGGCGGGAGAGCGCGGCGCGGGCCCGGGGTCCGGGGGGCGGGAGAGCGCGGCGCGGGCCCGGGGTCCGGGGGGCGGGAGAGCGCGGCGCGGGCCCGGGGCGGGAGAGCGCGGCGCGGGCCCGGGGTTCGGGGCGGGAGAGCGCGGCGCGGGCCCGGGGTTCGGGGCGGGAGAGCGCGGCGCGGGCCCGGGGTCCGGGGCGGGAGAGCGCGGCGCGGGCCCGGGAGGCGGGGTGAGGGTGGCTCTGTCACACTCTGTGTGTGGGTCTGTGTCACTCTGTGTGACCCGCGCTCTCTGTCAGGGCCTCCCCACCGCGCATGCGCCACAGCTCTCCCCGCAACTGCAGCGATGCGCTCGGCGCTCGGCTCCCCGGGCTGGAGGAGCGGGGCGATGCTCTCGGCGCTCGGCTCCCCGGGCTGGAGGAGCGGGGCGATGCTCTCGGCGCTCGGCTCCCCGGGCTGGAGGAGCGGGGCGATGCTCTCGGCGCTCGGCTCCCCGGGCTGGAGGAGCGGGGCGATGCTCTCGGCGCTCGGCTCCCCGGGCTGGAGGAGCGGGGCGATGCTCTCGGCGCTCGGCTGTCCGGGCTGGAGGAGCGGGGCGATGCTCTCGGCGCTCGGCGCTCCGGGCTGGAGGAGCGGCGCTGGGATGGCGGCGGGGAGCGGGGCCCGGGACGGAGTCTGGATCCTGGAGAGAGAGGGAGCGGAGAGAGAGCGGCTGGAGCTGGGGGAGCGGCAGGTGAGAGAGTCCACACTGTGTATACACCCAGAGAGAGAGAGTACACACTGTGTATACACCCAGAGAGAGTGTACACACTGTGTATACACCCAGAGAGAGAGTACACACTTTATATACACCCAGAGAGAGAGTACACACTGTGTATACACCCAGAGAGAGAGTGTACACACTGTATATACACCCAGAGAGAGAGTGTACACACTGTATATACACCCAGAGAGAGAGAGTCCACACTGTATATACACCCAGAGAGAGAGTACACACTGTATATACACCCAGAGAGAGAGAGTCCACACTGTATATACACCCAGAGAGAGTGTACACACTGTATATACACCCAGAGAGAGAGTGTACACACTGTGTATACACCCAGAGAGAGTGTACACACTGTATATACACCCAGAGAGAGTGTACACACTGTATATACACCCAGAGAGAGAGAGTACACACTGTATATACACCCAGAGAGAGAGTGTACACACTGTATATACACCCAGAGAGAGAGTGTACACACTGTATATACACCCAGAGAGAGAGTGTACACACTGTATATACACCCAGAGAGAGAGTGTACACACTGTATATACACCCAGAGAGAGAGTGTACACACTGTGTATACACCCAGAGAGAGAGTGTACACACTGTATATACACCCAGAGAGAGAGTGTACACACTGTGTATACACCCAGAGAGAGAGTGTACACACTGTATATACACCCAGAGAGAGAGTGTACACACTGTATATACACCCAGAGAGAGAGTGTACACACTGTATATACACCCAGAGAGAGAGTGTACACACTGTGTATACACCCAGAGAGAGAGTGTACACACTGTATATACACCCAGAGAGAGAGTGTACACACTGTATATACACCCAGAGAGAGAGTGTACACACTGTATATACACCCAGAGAGAGAGTGTACACACTGTATATACACCCAGAGAGAGAGTGTACACACTGTGTATACACCCAGAGAGAGAGTGTACACACTGTATATACACCCAGAGAGAGAGTGTACACACTGTATATACACCCAGAGAGAGAGTGTACACACTGTATATACACCCAGAGAGAGAGTGTACACACTGTATATACACCCAGAGAGAGAGTGTACACACTGTATATACACCCAGAGAGAGAGTGTACACACTGTGTATACACCCAGAGAGAGAGAGTACACACTGTATATACACCCAGAGAGAGAGTGTACACACTGTATATACACCCAGAGAGAGAGTGTACACACTGTATATACACCCAGAGAGAGAGAGTACACACTGTATATACACCCAGAGAGAGAGTGTACACACTGTATATACACCCAGAGAGAGAGTGTACACACTGTATATACACCCAGAGAGAGAGTGTACACACTGTATATACACCCAGAGAGAGAGAGTACACACTGTATATACACCCAGAGAGAGAGAGTGTACACACTGTATATACACCCAGAGAGAGTGTACACACTGTATATACACCCAGAGAGAGAGTGTACACACTGTATATACACCCAGAGAGAGAGTGTACACACTGTATATACACCCAGAGAGAGAGTGTACACACTGTATATACACCCAGAGAGAGAGTGTACACACTGTGTATACACCCAGAGAGAGAGAGTGTACACACTGTATATACACCCAGAGAGAGTGTACACACTGTATATACACCCAGAGAGAGAGTGTACACACTGTGTATACACCCAGAGAGAGAGAGTGTCCACACTGTGTATACACCCAGAGAGAGAGTGTACACACTGTGTATACACCCAGAGAGAGAGAGTACACACTGTATATACACCCAGAGAGAGAGTACACACTGTATATACACCCAGAGAGAGAGAGTACACACTGTATATACACCCAGAGAGAGAGTGTACACACTGTGTATACACCCAGAGAGAGAGTGTACACACTGTATATACACCCAGAGAGAGTGTACACACTGTATATACACCCAGAGAGAGAGTGTACACACTGTATATACACCCAGAGAGAGAGTGTACACACTGTGTATACACCCAGAGAGAGAGAGTACACACTGTATATACACCCAGAGAGAGAGAGTCCACACTGTGTATACACCCAGAGAGAGAGTGTACACACTGTGTATACACCCAGAGAGAGAGAGTACACACTGTATATACACCCAGAGAGAGAGTGTACACACTGTGTATACACCCAGAGAGAGAGAGTGTACACACTGTATATACACCCAGAGAGAGAGAGTCCACACTGTGTATACACCCAGAGAGAGAGTGTACACACTGTGTATACACCCAGAGAGAGAGAGTACACACTGTATATACACCCAGAGAGAGAGAGTACACACTGTATATACACCCAGAGAGAGAGAGTCCACACTGTATATACACCCAGAGAGAGAGAGTACACACTGTATATACACCCAGAGAGAGAGTGTACACACTGTATATACACCCAGAGAGAGAGTGTACACACTGTATATACACCCAGAGAGAGAGTGTACACACTGTATATACACCCAGAGAGAGAGTGTACACACTGTGTATACACCCAGAGAGAGAGAGTACACACTGTATATACACCCAGAGAGAGAGTGTACACACTGTGTATACACCCAGAGAGAGAGAGTACACACTGTGTATACACCCAGAGAGAGAGTGTACACACTGTGTCTACACCCAGAGAGAGAGAGTACACACTGTATATACACCCAGAGAGAGAGTGTACACACTGTATATACACCCAGAGAGAGAGTGTACACACTGTATATACACCCAGAGAGAGAGTGTACACACTGTGTATACACCCAGAGAGAGAGAGTACACACTGTATATACACCCAGAGAGAGAGAGTCCACACTGTATATACACCCAGAGAGAGAGAGTCCACACTGTATATACACCCAGAGAGAGAGTGTACACACTGTATATACACCCAGAGAGAGAGTGTACACACTGTATATACACCCAGAGAGAGAGTGTACACACTGTATATACACCCAGAGAGAGAGTGTACACACTGTATATACACCCAGAGAGAGAGTGTACACACTGTGTATACACCCAGAGAGAGAGAGTACACACTGTATATACACCCAGAGAGAGAGTGTACACACTGTGTATACACCCAGAGAGAGAGAGTACACACTGTATATACACCCAGAGAGAGAGTGTACACACTGTATATACACCCAGAGAGAGAGTGTACACACTGTATATACACCCAGAGAGAGAGTGTACACACTGTATATACACCCAGAGAGAGAGTGTACACACTGTATATACACCCAGAGAGAGAGTGTACACACTGTATATACACCCAGAGAGAGAGTGTACACACTGTATATACACCCAGAGAGAGAGTGTACACACTGTATATACACCCAGAGAGAGAGTGTACACACTGTATATACACCCAGAGAGAGAGTGTACACACTGTGTATACACCCAGAGAGAGAGTGTACACACTGTATATACACCCAGAGAGAGAGTGTACACACTGTATATACACCCAGAGAGAGAGAGTACACACTGTATATACACCCAGAGAGAGAGTGTACACACTGTGTATACACCCAGAGAGAGAGTACACACTGTGTATACACCCAGAGAGAGAGAGTACACACTGTATATACACCCAGAGAGAGAGTGTACACACTGTATATACACCCAGAGAGAGAGTGTACACACTGTGTATACACCCAGAGAGAGAGTGTACACACTGTATATACACCCAGAGAGAGAGTGTACACACTGTGTATACACCCAGAGAGAGAGTGTACACACTGTATATACACCCAGAGAGAGAGTGTACACACTGTGTATACACCCAGAGAGAGAGTGTACACACTGTGTATACACCCAGAGAGAGAGTGTACACACTGTATATACACCCAGAGAGAGAGTGTACACACTGTGTATACACCCAGAGAGAGAGTGTACACACTGTATATACACCCAGAGAGAGAGTGTACACACTGTGTATACACCCAGAGAGAGAGTGTACACACTGTATATACACCCAGAGAGAGAGTGTACACACTGTGTATACACCCAGAGAGAGAGTGTACACACTGTATATACACCCAGAGAGAGAGTGTACACACTGTATACACACCCAGAGAGAGAGAGTCCACACTGTGTATACACCCAGAGAGAGAGTGTACACACTGTATATACACCCAGAGAGAGAGTGTACACACTGTATATACACCCAGAGAGAGAGTGTACACACTGTATATACACCCAGAGAGAGAGTGTACACACTGTGTATACACCCAGAGAGAGAGTGTACACACTGTATATACACCCAGAGAGAGAGTGTACACACTGTATATACACCCAGAGAGAGAGTGTACACACTGTGTATACACCCAGAGAGAGAGTGTACACACTGTATATACACCCAGAGAGAGAGAGTCCACACTGTGTATACACCCAGAGAGAGAGTGTACACACTGTATATACACCCAGAGAGAGAGTGTACACACTGTATATACACCCAGAGAGAGAGTGTACACACTGTGTATACACCCAGAGAGAGAGTGTACACACTGTATATACACCCAGAGAGAGAGTGTACACACTGTGTATACACCCAGAGAGAGAGAGTCCACACTGTATATACACCCAGAGAGAGAGTGTACACACTGTATATACACCCAGAGAGAGAGTGTACACACTGTATATACACCCAGAGAGAGAGTGTACACACTGTGTATACACCCAGAGAGAGAGTGTACACACTGTATATACACCCAGAGAGAGAGTGTACACACTGTATATACACCCAGAGAGAGAGTGTACACACTGTGTATACACCCAGAGAGAGAGTGTACACACTGTATATACACCCAGAGAGAGAGTGTACACACTGTATATACACCCAGAGAGAGAGTGTACACACTGTATATACACCCAGAGAGAGAGTGTACACACTGTATATACACCCAGAGAGAGAGTGTACACACTGTATATACACCCAGAGAGAGAGTACACACTGTGTATACACCCAGAGAGAGAGTGTACACACTGTATATACACCCAGAGAGAGAGTGTACACACTGTATATACACCCAGAGAGAGAGTGTACACACTGTATATACACCCAGAGAGAGAGTCCACACTGTGTATACACCCAGAGAGAGAGTGTACACACTGTATATACACCCAGAGAGAGAGTGTACACACTGTATATACACCCAGAGAGAGAGTGTACACACTGTATATACACCCAGAGAGAGAGTGTACACACTGTATATACACCCAGAGAGAGAGTGTACACACTGTGTATACACCCAGAGAGAGAGTGTACACACTGTATATACACCCAGAGAGAGAGTGTACACACTGTATATACACCCAGAGAGAGAGTGTACACACTGTGTATACACCCAGAGAGAGAGTGTACACACTGTATATACACCCAGAGAGAGAGTGTACACACTGTATATACACCCAGAGAGAGAGTGTACACACTGTATATACACCCAGAGAGAGAGTGTACACACTGTATATACACCCAGAGAGAGAGTGTACACACTGTATATACACCCAGAGAGAGAGTGTACACACTGTATATACACCCAGAGAGAGAGTGTACACACTGTATATACACCCAGAGAGAGAGTGTACACACTGTATATACACCCAGAGAGAGAGTGTACACACTGTATATACACCCAGAGAGAGAGTGTACACACTGTATATACACCCAGAGAGAGAGTGTACACACTGTATATACACCCAGAGAGAGAGTGTACACACTGTATATACACCCAGAGAGAGAGTGTACACACTGTGTATACACCCAGAGAGAGAGTGTACACACTGTATATACACCCAGAGAGAGAGTGTACACACTGTATATACACCCAGAGAGAGAGTGTACACACTGTATATACACCCAGAGAGAGAGTGTACACACTGTATATACACCCAGAGAGAGAGTGTACACACTGTATATACACCCAGAGAGAGACTGTACACACTGTATATACACCCAGAGAGAGAGAGTACACACTGTATATACACCCAGAGAGAGAGTGTACACACTGTATATACACCCAGAGAGAGAGTGTACACACTGTATATACACCCAGAGAGAGAGTGTACACACTGTATATACACCCAGAGAGAGAGTGTACACACTGTATATACACCCAGAGAGAGAGTGTACACACTGTATATACACCCAGAGAGAGAGTACACACTGTATATACACCCAGAGAGAGAGTGTACACACTGTATATACACCCAGAGAGAGAGTGTACACACTGTATATACACCCAGAGAGAGAGTGTACACACTGTATATACACCCAGAGAGAGAGTGTACACACTGTATATACACCCAGAGAGAGAGTACACACTGTATATACACCCAGAGAGAGAGTGTACACACTGTATATACACCCAGAGAGAGAGTGTACACACTGTATATACACCCAGAGAGAGAGTGTACACACTGTATATACACCCAGAGAGAGAGTGTACACACTGTATATACACCCAGAGAGAGAGTGTACACACTGTATATACACCCAGAGAGAGAGTGTACACACTGTATATACACCCAGAGAGAGAGTGTACACACTGTATATACACCCAGAGAGAGAGTGTACACACTGTATATACACCCAGAGAGAGAGTGTACACACTGTATATACACCCAGAGAGAGAGTACACACTGTATATACACCCAGAGAGAGAGTGTACACACTGTATATACACCCAGAGAGAGAGTGTACACACTGTGTATACACCCAGAGAGAGAGTGTACACACTGTGTATACACCCAGAGAGAGAGTGTACACACTGTATATACACCCAGAGAGAGAGTGTACACACTGTGTATACACCCAGAGAGAGAGTGTACACACTGTATATACACCCAGAGAGAGAGTACACACTGTATATACACCCAGAGAGAGAGTGTACACACTGTATATACACCCAGAGAGAGAGTGTACACACTGTGTATACACCCAGAGAGAGAGTGTACACACTGTGTATACACCCAGAGAGAGAGAGTACACACTGTGTATACACCCAGAGAGAGAGTGTACACACTGTGTATACACCCAGAGAGAGAGTGTACACACTGTGTATACACCCAGAGAGAGAGTGTACACACTGTGTATACACCCAGAGAGAGAGTGTACACACTGTGTATACACCCAGAGAGAGAGTGTACACACTGTGTATACACCCAGAGAGAGAGTGTACACACTGTATATACACCCAGAGAGAGAGTACACACTGTGTATACACCCAGAGAGAGAGTGTACACACTGTGTATACACCCAGAGAGAGAGTGTACACACTGTGTATACACCCAGAGAGAGAGTGTACACACTGTGTATACACCCAGAGAGAGAGTGTACACACTGTATATACACCCAGAGAGAGAGTACACACTGTGTATACACCCAGAGAGAGAGTGTACACACTGTGTATACACCCAGAGAGAGAGTGTACACACTGTATATACACCCAGAGAGAGAGTGTACACACTGTATATACACCCAGAGAGAGAGTACACACTGTGTATACACCCAGAGAGAGAGTGTACACACTGTATATACACCCAGAGAGAGAGTACACACTGTGTATACACCCAGAGAGAGAGTGTACACACTGTGTATACACCCAGAGAGAGAGTGTACACACTGTGTATACACCCAGAGAGAGAGTGTACACACTGTATATACACCCAGAGAGAGAGTACACACTGTGTATACACCCAGAGAGAGAGTGTACACACTGTGTATACACCCAGAGAGAGAGAGTCCACACTGTGTATACACCCAGAGAGAGAGTGTACACACTGTATATACACCCAGAGAGAGAGTGTACACACTGTGTATACACCCAGAGAGAGAGTGTACACACTGTATATACACCCAGAGAGAGAGAGTACACACTGTGTATACACCCAGAGAGAGAGAGTACACACTGTATATACACCCAGAGAGAGAGTGTACACACTGTGTATACACCCAGAGAGAGAGTGTACACACTGTATATACACCCAGAGAGAGAGTGTACACACTGTATATACACCCAGAGAGAGAGTACACACTGTATATACACCCAGAGAGAGAGTGTACACACTGTATATACACCCAGAGAGAGAGTACACACTGTGTATACACCCAGAGAGAGAGTGTACACACTGTATATACACCCAGAGAGAGAGTACACACTGTGTATACACCCAGAGAGAGAGAGTACACACTGTGTATACACCCAGAGAGAGAGAGTCCACACTGTGTATACACCCAGAGAGAGAGTGTACACACTGTATACACCCAGAGAGAGAGTGTACACACTGTATATACACCCAGAGAGAGTGTACACACTGTATATACACCCAGAGTGAGAGTGTACACACTGTATATACACCCAGAGAGAGTGTACACACTGTATATACACCCAGAGAGAGAGTGTACACACTGTATATACACCCAGAGAGAGTGTACACACTGTATATACACCCAGAGTGAGAGTGTACACACTGTATATACACCCAGAGAGAGTGTACACACTGTATATACACCCAGAGAGAGAGTGTACACACTGTGTATACACCCAGAGAGAGAGTGTACACACTGTGTATACACCCAGAGAGAGAGTACACACTGTATATACACCCAGAGAGAGAGTGTACACACTGTATATACACCCAGAGAGAGAGTGTACACACTGTATATACACCCAGAGAGAGAGTGTACACACTGTGTATACACCCAGAGAGAGAGTGTACACACTGTATATACACCCAGAGAGAGATGTACACACTGTATATACACCCAGAGAGAGAGTGTACACACTGTGTATACACCCAGAGAGAGAGTGTACACACTGTATATACACCCAGAGAGAGAGTACACACTGTATATACACCCAGAGAGAGAGTGTACACACTGTGTATACACCCAGAGAGAGAGTGTACACACTGTGTATACACCCAGAGAGAGAGTACACACTGTATATACACCCAGAGAGAGAGTGTACACACTGTATATACACCCAGAGAGAGAGTGTACACACTGTGTATACACCCAGAGAGAGAGTACACACTGTGTATACACCCAGAGAGAGAGTGTACACACTGTATATACACCCAGAGAGAGAGTGTACACACTGTGTATACACCCAGAGAGAGAGTGTACACACTGTATATACACCCAGAGAGAGAGTGTACACACTGTGTATACACCCAGAGAGAGAGTGTACACACTGTATATACACCCAGAGAGAGAGTGTACACACTGTATATACACCCAGAGAGAGAGTGTACACACTGTGTATACACCCAGAGAGAGAGTGTACACACTGTATATACACCCAGAGAGAGAGTGTACACACTGTATATACACCCAGAGAGAGAGTGTACACACTGTATATACACCCAGAGAGAGAGTGTACACACTGTATATACACCCAGAGAGAGAGTGTACACACTGTATATACACCCAGAGAGAGAGTGTACACACTGTATATACACCCAGAGAGAGAGTGTACACACTGTATATACACCCAGAGAGAGAGTGTACACACTGTATATACACCCAGAGAGAGAGTGTACACACTGTATATACACCCAGAGAGAGAGTGTACACACTGTATATACACCCAGAGAGAGAGTGTACACACTGTATATACACCCAGAGAGAGAGTGTACACACTGTATATACACCCAGAGAGAGAGTGTACACACTGTATATACACCCAGAGAGAGAGAGTACACACTGTATATACACCCAGAGAGAGAGTGTACACACTGTGTATACACCCAGAGAGTGTACACACTGTGTATACACCCAGAGAGAGAGAGTACACACTGTGTATACACCCAGAGAGAGAGTGTCCACACTGTGTATACACCCAGAGAGAGAGAGTACACACTGTATATACACCCAGAGAGAGAGTGTACACACTGTGTATACACCCAGAGAGAGAGTGTACACACTGTATATACACCCAGAGAGAGAGTGTACACACTGTGTATACACCCAGAGAGAGAGTGTCCACACTGTATGTACACCCAGAGAGAGAGAGTCCACACTGTGTATACACCCAGAGAGAGAGTGTACACACTGTGTATACACCCAGAGAGAGAGTGTACACACTGTGTATACACCCAGAGAGAGAGTGTACACACTGTATATACACCCAGAGAGAGAGTGTACACACTGTATATACACCCAGAGAGAGAGTGTACACACTGTGTATACACCCAGAGAGAGAGTGTCCACACTGTGTATACACCCAGAGAGAGAGAGTACACACTGTATATACACCCAGAGAGAGAGTGTACACACTGTGTATACACCCAGAGAGAGAGTGTACACACTGTATATACACCCAGAGAGAGAGTGTACACACTGTGTATACACCCAGAGAGAGAGTGTCCACACTGTATATACACCCAGAGAGAGAGAGTCCACACTGTGTATACACCCAGAGAGAGAGTGTACACACTGTGTATACACCCAGAGAGAGAGTGTACACACTGTGTATACACCCAGAGAGAGAGTGTACACACTGTATATACACCCAGAGAGAGAGTGTACACACTGTATATACACCCAGAGAGAGAGTGTCCACACTGTGTATACACCCAGAGAGAGAGTGTACACACTGTATATACACCCAGAGAGAGAGTGTACACACTGTGTATACACCCAGAGAGAGAGTGTCCACACTGTGTATACACCCAGAGAGAGAGTGTACACACTGTGTATACACCCAGAGAGAGAGAGTACACACTGTATATACACCCAGAGAGAGAGTGTACACACTGTGTATACACCCAGAGAGAGAGTGTACACACTGTATATACACCCAGAGAGAGAGTGTACACACTGTGTATACACCCAGAGAGAGAGTGTACACACTGTATATACACCCAGAGAGAGAGTGTACACACTGTGTATACACCCAGAGAGAGAGTGTACACACTGTATATACACCCAGAGAGAGAGTGTACACACTGTGTATACACCCAGAGAGAGAGTGTACACACTGTATATACACCCAGAGAGAGAGTGTACACACTGTGTATACACCCAGAGAGAGAGTGTACACACTGTATATACACCCAGAGAGAGAGTGTACACACTGTGTATACACCCAGAGAGAGAGTGTACACACTGTATATACACCCAGAGAGAGAGTGTACACACTGTGTATACACCCAGAGAGAGAGTACACACTGTATATACACCCAGAGAGAGAGTGTACACACTGTATATACACCCAGAGAGAGAGTACACACTGTATATACACCCAGAGAGAGAGTGTACACACTGTATATACACCCAGAGAGAGAGTGTACACACTGTGTATACACCCAGAGAGAGAGTCCACACTGTATATACACCCAGAGAGAGAGTGTACACACTGTATATACACCCAGAGAGAGAGAGTACACACTGTATATACACCCAGAGAGAGAGTGTACACACTGTATATACACCCAGAGAGAGAGTGTACACACTGTATATACACCCAGAGAGAGAGTGTACACACTGTATATACACCCAGAGAGAGAGTGTACACACTGTATATACACCCAGAGAGAGAGTGTACACACTGTATATACACCCAGAGAGAGAGAGTACACACTGTATATACACCCAGAGAGAGAGTGTACACACTGTATATACACCCAGAGAGAGAGAGTACACACTGTATATACACCCAGAGAGAGAGAGTACACACTGTATATACACCCAGAGAGAGAGAGTACACACTGTATATACACCCAGAGAGAGAGTGTACACACTGTATATACACCCAGAGAGAGAGTCCACACTGTATATACACCCAGAGAGAGAGTCCACACTGTATATACACCCAGAGAGAGAGTCCACACTGTGTATACACCCAGAGAGAGAGTGTACACACTGTATATACACCCAGAGAGAGAGTACACACTGTATATACACCCAGAGAGAGAGTGTACACACTGTATATACACCCAGAGAGAGTGTCCACACTGTATATACACCCAGAGAGAGAGTGTACACACTGTATATACACCCAGAGAGAGTGTACACACTGTATATACACCCAGAGAGAGAGTGTCCACACTGTATATACACCCAGAGAGAGAGTGTACACACTGTATATACACCCAGAGAGAGAGTGTACACACTGTATATACACCCAGAGAGAGAGTGTACACACTGCATATACACCCAGAGAGAGAGTGTACACACTGTATATACACCCAGAGAGAGAGTGTACACACTGTATATACACCCAGAGAGAGAGAGTACACACTGTATATACACCCAGAGAGAGAGTGTACACACTGTATATACACCCAGAGAGAGAGAGTACACACTGTATATACACCCAGAGAGAGTGTACACACTGTATATACACCCAGAGAGAGAGTGTACACACTGTATATACACCCAGAGAGAGAGTGTACACACTGTATATACACCCAGAGAGAGAGTACACACTGTGTATACACCCAGAGAGAGAGTGTACACACTGTATATACACCCAGAGAGAGAGTGTACACACTGTGTATACACCCAGAGAGAGAGTGTACACACTGTATATACACCCAGAGAGAGAGAGTACACACTGTATATACACCCAGAGAGAGAGAGTACACACTGTATATACACCCAGAGAGAGAGTGTACACACTGTATATACACCCAGAGAGAGAGTGTACACACTGTATATACACCCAGAGAGAGAGTGTACACACTGTATATACACCCAGAGAGAGAGTGTACACACTGTATATACACCCAGAGAGAGAGTGTACACACTGTATATACACCCAGAGAGAGAGTGTACACACTGTATATACACCCAGAGAGAGAGTACACACTGTGTATACACCCAGAGAGAGAGTGTACACACTGTATATACACCCAGAGAGAGAGTGTACACACTGTGTATACACCCAGAGAGAGAGTGTACACACTGTATATACACCCAGAGAGAGAGAGTACACACTGTATATACACCCAGAGAGAGAGAGTACACACTGTATATACACCCAGAGAGAGACTGTACACACTGTGTATACACCCAGAGAGAGTGTCCACACTGTGTATACACCCAGAGAGAGAGTGTACACACTGTATATACACCCAGAGAGAGAGTGTACACACTGTATATACACCCAGAGAGAGAGTGTACACACTGTATATACACCCAGAGAGAGAGTGTACACACTGTATATACACCCAGAGAGAGAGTGTACACACTGTATATACACCCAGAGAGAGAGTCCACACTGTATATACACCCAGAGAGAGAGTGTACACACTGTATATACACCCAGAGAGAGAGTGTACACACTGTATATACACCCAGAGAGAGAGTGTACACACTGTATATACACCCAGAGAGAGAGAGTACACACTGTATATACACCCAGAGAGAGAGAGTACACACTGTATATACACCCAGAGAGAGACTGTACACACTGTGTATACACCCAGAGAGAGTGTCCACACTGTGTATACACCCAGAGAGAGAGTGTACACACTGTATATACACCCAGAGAGAGAGTGTACACACTGTATATACACCCAGAGAGAGAGAGTACACACTGTATATACACCCAGAGAGAGAGTGTACACACTGTATATACACCCAGAGAGAGAGTGTACACACTGTATACACCCAGAGAGAGAGAGTACACACTGTGTATACACCCAGAGAGAGAGAGTCCACACTGTGTATACACCCAGAGAGAGAGTGTACACACTGTATATACACCCAGAGAGAGAGTGTACACACTGTATATACACCCAGAGAGAGTGTACACACTGTATATACACCCAGAGTGAGAGTGTACACACTGTATATACACCCAGAGAGAGTGTACACACTGTATATACACCCAGAGAGAGAGTGTACACACTGTGTATACACCCAGAGAGAGAGTGTACACACTGTGTATACACCCAGAGAGAGAGTACACACTGTATATACACCCAGAGAGAGAGTGTACACACTGTATATACACCCAGAGAGAGAGTGTACACACTGTATATACACCCAGAGAGAGAGTGTACACACTGTGTATACACCCAGAGAGAGAGTGTACACACTGTATATACACCCAGAGAGAGAGTGTACACACTGTATATACACCCAGAGAGAGAGAGTGTACACACTGTGTATACACCCAGAGAGAGAGTGTACACACTGTGTATACACCCAGAGAGAGAGTACACACTGTATATACACCCAGAGAGAGAGTGTACACACTGTGTATACACCCAGAGAGAGAGTGTACACACTGTGTATACACCCAGAGAGAGAGTACACACTGTATATACACCCAGAGAGAGAGTGTACACACTGTATATACACCCAGAGAGAGAGTGTACACACTGTGTATACACCCAGAGAGAGAGTACACACTGTGTATACACCCAGAGAGAGAGTGTACACACTGTATATACACCCAGAGAGAGAGTGTACACACTGTGTATACACCCAGAGAGAGAGTGTACACACTGTATATACACCCAGAGAGAGAGTGTACACACTGTGTATACACCCAGAGAGAGAGTGTACACACTGTATATACACCCAGAGAGAGAGTGTACACACTGTATATACACCCAGAGAGAGAGTGTACACACTGTGTATACACCCAGAGAGAGAGTGTACACACTGTATATACACCCAGAGAGAGAGTGTACACACTGTATATACACCCAGAGAGAGAGTGTACACACTGTATATACACCCAGAGAGAGAGTGTACACACTGTATATACACCCAGAGAGAGAGTGTACACACTGTATATACACCCAGAGAGAGAGTGTACACACTGTATATACACCCAGAGAGAGAGTGTACACACTGTATATACACCCAGAGAGAGAGTGTACACACTGTATATACACCCAGAGAGAGAGTGTACACACTGTATATACACCCAGAGAGAGAGTGTACACACTGTATATACACCCAGAGAGAGAGTGTACACACTGTATATACACCCAGAGAGAGAGTGTACACACTGTATATACACCCAGAGAGAGAGTGTACACACTGTATATACACCCAGAGAGAGAGAGTACACACTGTATATACACCCAGAGAGAGAGTGTACACACTGTGTATACACCCAGAGAGTGTACACACTGTGTATACACCCAGAGAGAGAGAGTACACACTGTATATACACCCAGAGAGAGAGTGTACACACTGTATATACACCCAGAGAGAGAGTGTCCACACTGTGTATACACCCAGAGAGAGAGTGTACACACTGTATATACACCCAGAGAGAGAGTGTACACACTGTATATACACCCAGAGAGAGAGAGTACACACTGTATATACACCCAGAGAGAGAGTGTACACACTGTGTATACACCCAGAGAGTGTACACACTGTGTATACACCCAGAGAGAGAGTGTACACACTGTATATACACCCAGAGAGAGAGTGTACACACTGTATATACACCCAGAGAGAGAGTGTCCACACTGTGTATACACCCAGAGAGAGAGTGTACACACTGTATATACACCCAGAGAGAGAGTGTACACACTGTGTATACACCCAGAGAGAGAGTGTCCACACTGTGTATACACCCAGAGAGAGAGTGTACACACTGTGTATACACCCAGAGAGAGAGAGTACACACTGTATATACACCCAGAGAGAGAGTGTACACACTGTGTATACACCCAGAGAGAGAGTGTACACACTGTATATACACCCAGAGAGAGAGTGTACACACTGTGTATACACCCAGAGAGAGAGTGTACACACTGTATATACACCCAGAGAGAGAGTGTACACACTGTGTATACACCCAGAGAGAGAGTGTACACACTGTATATACACCCAGAGAGAGAGTGTACACACTGTGTATACACCCAGAGAGAGAGTGTACACACTGTATATACACCCAGAGAGAGAGTGTACACACTGTGTATACACCCAGAGAGAGAGTGTACACACTGTATATACACCCAGAGAGAGAGTGTACACACTGTGTATACACCCAGAGAGAGAGTGTACACACTGTATATACACCCAGAGAGAGAGTGTACACACTGTGTATACACCCAGAGAGAGAGTACACACTGTATATACACCCAGAGAGAGAGTGTACACACTGTATATACACCCAGAGAGAGTGTACACACTGTATATACACCCAGAGAGAGAGTGTACACACTGTATATACACCCAGAGAGAGAGTGTACACACTGTATATACACCCAGAGAGAGAGTACACACTGTATATACACCCAGAGAGAGAGTGTACACACTGTATATACACCCAGAGAGAGAGAGTACACACTGTATATACACCCAGAGAGAGAGTGTACACACTGTATATACACCCAGAGAGAGAGTGTACACACTGTATATACACCCAGAGAGAGAGTGTACACACTGTATATACACCCAGAGAGAGAGTGTACACACTGTATATACACCCAGAGAGAGAGTGTACACACTGTATATACACCCAGAGAGAGAGAGTACACACTGTATATACACCCAGAGAGAGAGTGTACACACTGTATATACACCCAGAGAGAGAGAGTACACACTGTATATACACCCAGAGAGAGAGTGTACACACTGTATATACACCCAGAGAGAGAGAGTACACACTGTATATACACCCAGAGAGAGAGTGTACACACTGTATATACACCCAGAGAGAGAGTACCACACTGTATATACACCCAGAGAGAGAGTCCACACTGTATATACACCCAGAGAGAGAGTCCACACTGTGTATACACCCAGAGAGAGAGTGTACACACTGTATATACACCCAGAGAGAGAGTACACACTGTATATACACCCAGAGAGAGAGTGTACACACTGTATATACACCCAGAGAGAGTGTCCACACTGTATATACACCCAGAGAGAGAGTGTACACACTGTATATACACCCAGAGAGAGAGTGTACACACTGTATATACACCCAGAGAGAGAGTGTACCACACTGTATATACACCCAGAGAGAGAGTGTACACACTGTATATACACCCAGAGAGAGAGTGTACACACTGTATATACACCCAGAGAGAGAGTGTACACACTGCATATACACCCAGAGAGAGAGTGTACACACTGTATATACACCCAGAGAGAGAGTGTACACACTGTATATACACCCAGAGAGAGAGAGTACACACTGTATATACACCCAGAGAGAGAGTGTACACACTGTATATACACCCAGAGAGAGAGTGTACACACTGTATATACACCCAGAGAGAGTGTACACACTGTATATACACCCAGAGAGAGAGTGTACACACTGTATATACACCCAGAGAGAGAGTGTACACACTGTATATACACCCAGAGAGAGAGTACACACTGTGTATACACCCAGAGAGAGAGTGTACACACTGTATATACACCCAGAGAGAGAGTGTACACACTGTGTATACACCCAGAGAGAGAGTGTACACACTGTATATACACCCAGAGAGAGAGAGTACACACTGTATATACACCCAGAGAGAGAGAGTACACACTGTATATACACCCAGAGAGAGAGTGTACACACTGTATATACACCCAGAGAGAGAGTGTACACACTGTATATACACCCAGAGAGAGAGTGTACACACTGTATATACACCCAGAGAGAGAGTGTACACACTGTATATACACCCAGAGAGAGAGTGTACACACTGTATATACACCCAGAGAGAGAGTGTACACACTGTATATACACCCAGAGAGAGAGTACACACTGTGTATACACCCAGAGAGAGAGTGTACACACTGTAATATACTCCCAGAGAGAGAGTGTACACCACTGTGTATACACCCAGAGAGAAGAGTCACACTGTATATACACCCAGAGAGAGAGAGTACACACTGTATATACACCCAGAGAGAGAGAGTACACACTGTATATACACCCAGAGAGAGACTGTACACACTGTGTATACACCCAGAGAGAGTGTCCACACTGTGTATACACCCAGAGAGAGAGTGTACACACTGTATATACACCCAGAGAGAGAGTGTACACACTGTATATACACCCAGAGAGAGAGTGTACACACTGTATATACACCCAGAGAGAGACTGTACACACTGTATATACACCCAGAGAGAGAGTGTACACACTGTATATACACCCAGAGAGAGAGTCCACACTGTATATACACCCAGAGAGAGAGTGTACACACTGTATATACACCCAGAGAGAGAGTGTACACACTGTATATACACCCAGAGAGAGAGTGTACACACTGTATATACACCCAGAGAGAGAGAGTACACACTGTATATACACCCAGAGAGAGAGAGTACACACTGTATATACACCCAGAGAGAGACTGTACACACTGTGTATACACCCAGAGAGAGTGTCCACACTGTGTATACACCCAGAGAGAGAGTGTACACACTGTATATACACCCAGAGAGAGAGTGTACACACTGTATATACACCCAGAGAGAGAGAGTACACACTGTATATACACCCAGAGAGAGAGTGTACACACTGTGTATACACCCAGAGAGAGAGTGTACACACTGTGTATACACCCAGAGAGAGAGTGTACACACTGTGTATACACCCAGAGAGAGAGTGTACACACTGTATATACACCCAGAGAGAGAGTGTACACACTGTGTATACACCCAGAGAGAGAGTGTACACACTGTATATACACCCAGAGAGAGAGTGTACACACTGTGTATACACCCAGAGAGAGAGTGTACACACTGTATATACACCCAGAGAGAGAGAGTACACACTGTGTATACACCCAGAGAGAGAGTGTACACACTGTATATACACCCAGAGAGGGAGTGTACACACTGTATATACACCCAGAGAGAGAGTGTACACACTGTGTATACACCCAGAGAGAGTGTACACACTGTATATACACCCAGAGAGAGAGTACACACTGTATATACACCCAGAGAGAGAGAGTGTACACACTGTGTATACACCCAGAGAGAGAGAGTACACACTGTATATACACCCAGAGAGAGAGTGTACACACTGTATATACACCCAGAGAGAGAGAGTGTACACACTGTGTATACACCCAGAGAGAGAGTACACACTGTATATACACCCAGAGAGAGAGTGTACACACTGTATATACACCCAGAGAGAGAGTGTACACACTGTATATACACCCAGAGAGAGAGTCCACACTGTGTATACACCCAGAGAGAGAGTACACACTGTATATACACCCAGAGAGAGAGTCCACACTGTGTATACACCCAGAGAGAGAGAGTACACACTGTATATACACCCAGAGAGAGAGAGTCCACACTGTGTATACACCCAGAGAGAGAGAGTACACACTGTATATACACCCAGAGAGAGAGTCCACACTGTGTATACACCCAGAGAGAGAGTGTACACACTGTATATACACCCAGAGAGAGAGTCCACACTGTGTATACACCCAGAGAGAGAGTGTACACACTGTATATACACCCAGAGAGAGAGTGTACACACCGTATATACACCCAGAGAGAGAGAGTACACACTGTGTATACACCCAGAGAGAGAGTGTACACACTGTATATACACCCAGAGAGAGAGTCCACACTGTGTATACACCCAGAGAGAGAGTGTACACACTGTATATACACCCAGAGAGAGAGTGTACACACTGTATATACACCCAGAGAGAGAGTGTACACACTGTATATACACCCAGAGAGAGTGTACACACTGTATATACACCCAGAGAGAGAGTGTACACACTGTATATACACCCAGAGAGAGAGTGTACACACTGTATATACACCCAGAGAGAGTGTACACACTGTATATACACCCAGAGAGAGAGTGTACACACTGTATATACACCCACAGAGAGAGTGTACACACTGTATATACACCCAGAGAGAGTGTACACACTGTATATACACCCAGAGAGAGTGTACACACTGTATATACACCCAGAGAGAGAGTGTACACACTGTATATACACCCAGAGAGAGTGTACACACTGTATATACACCCAGAGAGAGAGTGTACACACTGTATATACACCCAGAGAGAGAGTGTACACACTGTATATACACCCAGAGAGAGAGTACACACTGTATATACACCCAGAGAGAGAGTGTACACACTGTATATACACCCAGAGAGAGAGTGTACACACTGTATATACACCCAGAGAGAGTGTACACACTGTATATACACCCAGAGAGAGAGTGTACACACTGTATATACACGCAGAGAGAGAGTGTACACACTGTATATACACCCAGAGAGAGTGTACACACTGTATATACACCCAGAGAGAGAGTGTACACACTGTATATACACCCAGAGAGAGAGTCCACACTGTATATACACCCAGAGAGAGAGAGTGTACACACTGTGTATACACCCAGAGAGAGAGTGTACACACTGTATATACACCCAGAGAGAGAGTGTACACACTGTATATACACCCAGAGAGAGAGTGTACACACTGTATATACACCCAGAGAGAGAGTGTACACACTGTATATACACCCAGAGAGAGAGTACACACTGTATATACACCCAGAGAGAGTGTACACACTGTATATACACCCAGAGAGAGAGTGTACACACTGTATATACACCCAGAGAGAGAGTGTACACACTGTATATACACCCAGAGAGAGAGTGTACACACTGTGTATACACCCCGAGAGAGAGTGTACACACTGTATATACACCCAGAGAGAGTGTACACACTGTGTATACACCCAGAGAGAGTGTGTACACACTGTATATACACCCAGAGAGAGTGTACACACTGTATATACACCCAGAGAGAGAGTGTACACACTGTATATACACCCAGAGAGAGAGTGTACACACTGTGTATACACCCAGAGAGAGTGTGTACACACTGTATATACACCCAGAGAGAGTGTACACACTGTATATACACCCAGAGAGAGTGTGTACACACTGTGTATACACCCAGAGAGAGAGTGTACACACTGTATATACACCCAGAGAGAGAGTGTACACACTGTGTATACACCCAGAGAGAGTGTGTACACACTGTATATACACCCAGAGAGAGAGTGTACACACTGTATATACACCCAGAGAGAGTGTGTACACACTGTATATACACCCAGAGAGAGAGTGTACACACTGTATATACACCCAGAGAGAGAGAGTCCACACTGTATATACACCCAGAGAGAGAGAGTCCACACTGTATATACACCCAGAGAGAGAGTGTACACACTGTATATACACCCAGAGAGAGAGTGTACACACTGTATATACACCCAGAGAGAGAGTGTACACACTGTATATACACCCAGAGAGAGAGAGTCCACACTGTATATACACCCAGAGAGAGAGAGTACACACTGTATATACACCCAGAGAGAGAGTGTACACACTGTATATACACCCAGAGAGAGAGAGTCCACACTGTATATACACCCAGAGAGAGAGAGTCCACACTGTATATACACCCAGAGAGAGAGAGTCCACACTGTATATACACCCAGAGAGAGAGAGTCCACACTGTATATACACCCAGAGAGAGAGAGTCCACACTGTATATACACCCAGAGAGAGAGAGTCCACACTGTATATACACCCAGAGAGAGAGAGTCCACACTGTAAATACACCCAGAGAGAGAGAGTACACACTGTATATACACCCAGAGAGAGAGTGTACACACTGTATATACACCCAGAGAGAGAGAGTCCACACTGTATATACACCCAGAGAGAGAGAGTACACACTGTATATACACCCAGAGAGAGAGTGTACACACTGTATATACACCCAGAGAGAGAGAGTACACACTGTATATACACCCAGAGAGAGAGAGTACACACTGTATATACACCCAGAGAGAGAGTACACACTGTATACACCCAGAGAGAGTGTACACACTGTATATACACCCAGAGAGAGAGAGTACACACTGTATATACACCCAGAGAGAGAGAGTCCACACTGTATATACACCCAGAGAGAGAGTGTACACACTGTATACACCCAGAGAGAGAGTGTACACACTGTATATACACCCAGAGAGAGCGTGTACACACTGTATATACACCCAGAGAGAGTGTACACACTGTATATACACCCAGAGAGAGAGTGTACACACTGTATACACCCAGAGAGAGAGGGTACACACTGTATATACACCCAGAGAGAGAGTGTACACACTGTATACACCCAGAGAGAGAGTGTACACACTGTATATACACCCAGAGAGAGAGTGTACACACTGTATACACCCACAGAGAGAGTGTACACACTGTATATACACCCAGAGAGAGTGTACACACTGTATATACACCCAGAGAGAGAGTGTACACACTGTATACACCCAGAGAGAGAGTGTACACACTGTATACACCCAGAGAGAGAGTGTACACACTGTATATACACCCAGAGAGAGTGTACACACTGTATATACACCCAGAGAGAGAGTGTACACACTGTATACACCCAGAGAGAGAGTGTACACACTGTATATACACCCAGAGACAGAGTGTACACACTGTATACACCCAGAGAGAGAGAGTCCACACTGTATATACACCCAGAGAGAGAGTGTACACACTGTATATACACCCAGAGAGAGTGTACACACTGTATATACACCCAGAGAGAGTGTCCACACTGTATATACACCCAGAGAGAGTGTACACACTGTATATACACCCAGAGAGAGTGTACACACTGTATATACACCCAGAGAGAGAGTGTACACACTGTATATACACCCAGAGAGAGTGTACACACTGTATATACACCCAGAGAGAGAGTACACACTGTATATACACCCAGAGAGAGAGTGTACACACTGTATATACACCCAGAGAGAGAGTGTACACACTGTATATACACCCAGAGAGAGAGTACACACTGTATATACACCCAGAGAGAGAGTACACACTGTATATACACCCAGAGAGAGAGTGTACACACTGTATATACACCCAGAGAGAGAGTACACACTGTATATACACCCAGAGAGAGAGTGTACACACTGTATATACACCCAGAGAGAGAGTGTACACACTGTATATACACCCAGAGAGAGAGTACACACTGTATATACACCCAGAGAGAGAGTACACACTGTATATACACCCAGAGAGAGAGTACACACTGTATATACACCCAGAGAGAGAGTGTACACACTGTATATACACCCAGAGAGAGAGTACACACTGTATATACACCCAGAGAGAGAGTGTACACACTGTATATACACCCAGAGAGAGAGTGTACACACTGTATATACACCCAGAGAGAGAGTGTACACACTGTATATACACCCAGAGAGAGAGTGTACACACTGTATATACACCCAGAGAGAGAGTGTCCACACTGTATATACACCCAGAGAGAGAGTGTACACACTGTGTATACACCCAGAGAGAGAGTGTACACACTGTGTATACACCCAGAGAGAGAGTGTACACACTGTGTATACACCCAGAGAGAGAGTGTACACACTGTGTATACACCCAGAGAGAGAGTGTACACACTGTGTATACACCCAGAGAGAGAGTGTACACACTGTGTATACACCCAGAGAGAGAGTGTACACACTGTGTATACACCCAGAGAGAGAGTGTACACACTGTGTATACACCCAGAGAGAGAGTGTACACACTGTGTATACACCCAGAGAGAGAGTGTACACACTGTATATACACCCAGAGAGAGAGTGTACACACTGTGTATACACCCAGAGAGAGAGTGTACACACTGTATATACACCCAGAGAGAGAGTGTACACACTGTGTATACACCCAGAGAGAGAGTGTACACACTGTGTATACACCCAGAGAGAGAGTGTACACACTGTATATACACCCAGAGAGAGAGTGTACACACTGTATACACCCAGAGAGAGAGAGTCCACACTGTATATACACCCAGAGAGAGAGTGTACACACTGTATACACCCAGAGAGAGAGTGTACACACTGTATATACACCCAGACAGAGTGTACACACTGTATATACACCCAGAGAGAGTGTACACACTGTATATACACCCAGAGAGAGTGTACACACTGTATATACACCCAGAGAGAGTGTACACACTGTATATACACCCAGAGAGAGTGTACACACTGTATATACACCCAGAGAGAGTGTACACACTGTATATACACCCAGAGAGAGTGTACACACTGTATATACACCCAGAGAGAGTGTACACACTGTATATACACCCAGAGAGAGAGTGTACACACTGTATATACACCCAGAGAGAGTGTACACACTGTATATACACCCAGAGAGAGAGTACACACTGTATATACACCCAGAGAGAGAGTGTACACACTGTATATACACCCAGAGAGAGAGTGTACACACTGTATATACACCCAGAGAGAGAGTACACACTGTATATACACCCAGAGAGAGAGTACACACTGTATATACACCCAGAGAGAGAGTGTACACACTGTATATACACCCAGAGAGAGAGTACACACTGTATATACACCCAGAGAGAGAGTGTACACACTGTATATACACCCAGAGAGAGAGTGTACACACTGTATATACACCCAGAGAGAGAGTACACACTGTATATACACCCAGAGAGAGAGTACACACTGTATATACACCCAGAGAGAGAGTACACACTGTATATACACCCAGAGAGAGAGTGTACACACTGTATATACACCCAGAGAGAGAGTACACACTGTATATACACCCAGAGAGAGAGTGTACACACTGTATATACACCCAGAGAGAGAGTGTACACACTGTATATACACCCAGAGAGAGAGTACACACTGTATATACACCCAGAGAGAGAGTACACACTGTATATACACCCAGAGAGAGAGTGTACACACTGTATATACACCCAGAGAGAGAGTGTACACACTGTATATACACCCAGAGAGAGAGTACACACTGTATATACACCCAGAGAGAGAGTACACACTGTGTATACACCCAGAGAGAGAGTGTACACACTGTATATACACCCAGAGAGAGTGTACACACTGTATATACACCCAGAGAGAGAGTCCACACTGTATATACACCCAGAGAGAGAGTACACACTGTGTATACACCCAGAGAGAGAGTGTACACACTGTATATACACCCAGAGAGAGAGTGTACACACTGTATATACACCCAGAGAGAGAGTGTACACACTGTATATACACCCAGAGAGAGAGTGTACACACTGTATATACACCCAGAGAGAGAGCGTCCACACTGTATATACACCCAGAGAGAGAGTGTACACACTGTGTATACACCCAGAGAGAGAGTGTACACACTGTGTATACACCCAGAGAGAGAGTGTACACACTGTGTCTACACCCAGAGAGAGAGTGTACACACTGTGTATACACCCAGAGAGAGAGTGTACACACTGTGTATACACCCAGAGAGAGAGTGTACACACTGTGTATACACCCAGAGAGAGAGTGTACACACTGTATATACACCCAGAGAGAGAGTGTACACACTGTGAATACACCCAGAGAGAGAGTGTACACACTGTGTATACACCCAGAGAGAGAGTGGACACACTGTGTATACACCCAGAGAGAGAGTGGACACACTGTGTATACACCCAGAGAGAGAGTGTACACACTGTGTATACACCCAGAGAGAGAGTGTACACACTGTGTATACACCCAGAGAGAGAGTGTACACACTGTGTATACACCCAGAGAGAGAGTGTACACACTGTGTATACACCCAGAGAGAGAGTGTACACACTGTGTATACACCCAGAGAGAGAGTGTACACACTGTGTATACACCCAGAGAGAGAGTGTACACACTGTGTATACACCCAGAGAGAGAGTGTACACACTGTGTATACACCCAGAGAGAGAGTGTACACACTGTGTATACACCCAGAGAGAGAGTGTACACACTGTGTATACACCCAGAGAGAGAGTGTACACACTGTGTATACACCCAGAGAGAGAGTGTACACACTGTGTATACACCCAGAGAGAGAGTGTACACACTGTGTATACACCCAGAGAGAGAGTGTACACACTGTGTATACACCCAGAGAGAGAGTGTACACACTGTGTATACACCCAGAGAGAGAGTGTACACACTGTGTATACACCCAGAGAGAGAGTGTACACACTGTGTATACACCCAGAGAGAGAGTGTACACACTGTGTATACACCCAGAGAGAGAGTGTACACACTGTGTATACACCCAGAGAGAGAGTGTACACACTGTATATACACCCAGAGAGAGAGTGTACACACTGTGTATACACCCAGAGAGAGAGTGTACACACTGTGTATACACCCAGAGAGAGAGTGGACACACTGTGTATACACCCAGAGAGAGAGTGTACACACTGTGTATACACCCAGAGAGAGAGTGTACACACTGTGTATACACCCAGAGAGAGAGTGTACACACTGTCTATACACCCAGAGAGAGAGTGTACACACTGTATATACACCCAGAGAGAGAGTACACACTGTATATACACCCAGAGAGAGAGTGTACACACTGTGTATACACCCAGAGAGAGAGTGTACACACTGTATATACACCCAGAGAGAGAGTACACTCTGTATATACACCCAGAGAGAGAGTACACACTGTATATACACCCAGAGAGAGAGTGTACACACTGTATATACACCCAGAGAGAGAGTGTACACACTGTATATACACCCAGAGAGAGAGTACACACTGTATATACACCCAGAGAGAGAGTACACACTGTATATACACCCAGAGAGAGAGTACACACTGTATATACACCCAGAGAGAGAGTACACACTGTATATACACCCAGAGAGAGAGTGTACACACTGTGTATACACCCAGAGAGAGAGTGTACACACTGTATATACACCCAGAGAGAGAGTACACACTGTATATACACCCAGAGAGAGAGTACACACTGTATATACACCCAGAGAGAGAGAGTACACACTGTATATACACCCAGAGAGAGTGTACACACTGTATATACACCCAGAGAGAGAGTGTACACACTGTGTATACACCCAGAGAGAGAGTGTACACACTGTATATACACCCAGAGAGAGAGTACACACTGTATATACACCCAGAGAGAGAGTACACACTGTATATACACCCAGAGAGAGAGTGTACACACTGTATATACACCCAGAGAGAGAGTGTACACACTGTGTATACACCGAGAGAGAGAGTACACACTGTATATACACCCAGAGAGAGAGTGTACACACTGTATATACACCCAGAGAGAGAGTGTACACACTGTGTATACACCCAGAGAGAGAGTACACACTGTATATACACCCAGAGAGAGAGTGTACACACTGTATATACACCCAGAGAGAGAGTGTACACACTGTATATACACCCAGAGAGAGAGTGTACACACTGTATATACACCCAGAGAGAGAGTGTACACACTGTATATACACCCAGAGAGAGAGTGTACACACTGTATATACACCCAGAGAGAGAGTGTACACACTGTGTATACACCCAGAGAGAGGGTACACACTGTATATACACCCAGAGAGAGAGTGTACACACTGTATATACACCCAGAGAGAGAGTGTACACACTGTATATACACCCAGAGAGAGAGTGTACACACTGTATATACACCCAGAGAGAGAGTGTACACACTGTGTATACACCCAGAGAGAGAGAGTCCACACTGTGTATACACCCAGAGAGAGAGAGTACACACTGTATATACACCCAGAGAGAGAGTACACACTGTATATACACCCAGAGAGAGAGTACACACTGTATATACACCCAGAGAGAGAGTGTACACACTGTGTATACACCCAGAGAGAGTGTACACACTGTATATACACCCAGAGAGAGAGTGTACACACTGTATATACACCCAGAGAGAGAGTGTACACACTGTGTATACACCCAGAGAGAGAGTGTACACACTGTGTATACACCCAGAGAGAGAGTGTACACACTGTGTATACACCCAGAGAGAGAGTGTACACACTGTATATACACCCAGAGAGAGAGTGTACACACTGTATATACACCCAGAGAGAGAGTGTACACACTGTGTATACACCCAGAGAGAGAGTGTACACACTGTGTATACACCCAGAGAGAGTGTACACACTGTATATACACCCAGAGAGAGAGTGTACACACTGTATATACACCCAGAAAGAGAGTGTACACACTGTGTATACACCCAGAGAGAGAGAGTCCACACTGTGTATACACCCAGAGAGAGAGAGTACACACTGTATATACACCCAGAGAGAGAGTACACACTGTATATACACCCACAGAGAGAGTGTACACACTGTATATACACCCAGAGAGAGAGAGTCCACACTGTGTATACACCCAGAGAGAGTGTGTACACACTGTATATACACCCAGAGAGAGAGTACACACTGTGTATACACCCAGAGAGAGAGAGTCCACACTGTGTATACACCCAGAGAGAGAGAGTCCACACTGTGTATACACCCAGAGAGAGTGTGTACACACTGTATATACACCCAGAGAGAGAGTACACACTGTATATACACCCAGAGAGAGAGTGTACACACTGTGTATACACCCAGAGAGAGAGAGTCCACACTGTGTATACACCCAGAGAGAGAGAGTACACACTGTGTATACACCCAGAGAGAGTGTGTACACACTGTGTATACACCCAGAGAGAGAGAGTCCACACTGTGTATACACCCAGAGAGAGTGTGTACACACTGTGTATACACCCAGAGAGAGAGAGTCCACACTGTGTATACACCCAGAGAGAGTGTGTACACACTGTGTATACACCCAGAGAGAGAGTGTACACACTGTATATACACCCAGAGAGAGAGAGTGTACACACTGTGTATACACCCAGAGAGAGTGTACACACTGTATATACACCCAGAGAGAGAGAGTCCACACTGTGTATACACCCAGAGAGAGAGAGTACACACTGTGTATACACCCAGAGAGAGAGTACACACTGTATATACACCCAGAGAGAGAGTACACACTGTATATACACCCAGAGAGAGAGTGTACACACTGTGTATACACCCAGAGAGAGAGAGTCCACACTGTGTATACACCCAGAGAGAGAGAGTACACACTGTATATACACCCAGAGAGAGAGTACACACTGTATATACATCCAGAGAGAGAGTGTACACACTGTGTATACACCCAGAGAGAGAGAGTCCACACTGTGTATACACCCAGAGAGAGAGAGTCCACACTGTGTATACACCCAGAGAGAGAGAGTACAAACTGTGTATACACCCAGAGAGAGTGTGTACACACTGTGTATACACCCAGAGAGAGAGAGTCCACACTGTGTATACACCCAGAGAGAGTGTGTACACACTGTGTATACACCCAGAGAGAGAGTGTACACACTGTATATACACCCAGAGAGAGAGTGTACACACTGTGTATACACCCAGAGAGAGAGTGTACACACTGTATATACACCCAGAGAGAGAGTGTACACACTGTGTATACACCCAGAGAGAGAGTGTACACACTGTGTATACACCCAGAGAGAGTGTACACACTGTATATACACCCAGAGAGAGAGAGTCCACACTGTGTATACACCCAGAGAGAGTGTGTACACACTGTGTATACACCCAGAGAGAGAGTGTACACACTGTATATACACCCAGAGAGAGAGTGTAGACACTGTATATACACCCAGAGAGAGAGTGTACACACTGTGTATACACCCAGAGAGAGTGTACACACTGTATATACACCCAGAGAGAGAGAGTCCACACTGTGTATACACCCAGAGAGAGTGTGTACACACTGTATATACACCCAGAGAGAGAGTGTACACACTGTATATACACCCAGAGAGAGAGTGTACACACTGTGTATACACCCAGAGAGAGTGTACACACTGTATATACACCCAGAGAGAGAGTGTACACACTGTGTATACACCCAGAGAGAGTGTACACACTGTATATACACCCAGAGAGAGAGAGTCCACACTGTGTATACACCCAGAGAGAGTGTGTACACACTGTATATACACCCAGAGAGAGAGTGTACACACTGTATATACACCCAGAGAGAGTGTACACACTGTGTATACACCCAGAGAGAGTGTGTACACACTGTACATACACCCAGAGAGAGTGTACACACTGTGTATACACCCAGAGAGAGAGAGTACACACTGTATATACACCCAGAGAGAGAGAGTCCACACTGTATATACACCCAGAGAGAGAGAGTGTACACACTGTGTATACACCCAGAGAGAGTGTACACACTGTATATACACCCAGAGAGAGAGAGTCCACACTGTATATACACCCAGAGAGAGAGAGTCCACACTGTGTATACACCCAGAGAGAGTGTGTACACACTGTATATACACCCAGAGAGAGAGAGTACACACTGTATATACACCCAGAGAGAGTGTACACACTGTATATACACCCAGAGAGAGAGAGTCCACACTGTGTTTCCACCCAGAGAGAGAGTGTACACACTGTATATACACCCAGAGAGAGAGAGTACATACTGTATATACACCCAGAGAGAGAGTGTACACACTGTATATACACCCAGAGAGAGAGTGTACACACTGTATATACACCCAGAGAGAGAGAGTCCACACTGTGTATACACCCAGAGAGAGAGTGTACACACTGTATATACACCCAGAGAGAGAGTGTACACACTGTATATACACCCAGAGAGAGAGTGTACACACTGTGTATACACCCAGAGAGAGAGTGTACACACTGTATATACACCCAGAGAGAGAGTGTACACACTGTATATCCACCCAGAGAGAGAGTGTACACACTGTATATACACCCGAGAGAGAGTGTACACACTGTATATACACCCAGAGAGAGAGTGTACACACTGTATATACACCCAGAGAGAGAGTGTACACACTGTATATACACCCAGAGAGAGAGTACACACTGTATATACACCCAGAGAGCGAGTACACACTGTATATACACCCAGAGAGAGAGTGTACACACTGTATATACACCCAGAGAGAGAGTGTACACACTGTATATACACCCAGAGAGAGAGTACACACTGTATATACACCCAGAGAGAGAGTGTACACACTGTATATACACCCAGAGAGAGAGTGTACACACTGTATATACACCCAGAGAGAGAGAGTACACACTGTATATACACCCAGAGAGAGAGTGTACACACTGTATATACACCCAGAGAGAGAGTGTACACACTGTATATACACCCAGAGAGAGAGTACACACTGTATATACACCCAGAGAGAGAGTGTACACACTGTATATACACCCAGAGAGAGAGTGTACACACTGTATATACACCCAGAGAGAGAGTACACACTGTATATACACCCAGAGAGAGAGTGTACACACTGTATATACACCCAGAGAGAGAGTGTACACACTGTATATACACCCAGAGAGAGAGTACACACTGTATATACACCCAGAGAGAGAGAGTACACACTGTATATACACCCAGAGAGAGAGAGTACACACTGTATATACACCCAGAGAGAGAGTCCACACTGTATATACACCCAGAGAGAGAGTGTACACACTGTATATACACCCAGAGAGAGAGTGTACACACTGTATATACACCCAGAGAGAGAGTACACACTGTATATACACCCAGAGAGAGAGAGTACACACTGTATATACACCCAGAGAGAGAGTGTACACACTGTATATACACCCAGAGAGTGTACACACTGTATATACACCCAGAGAGAGAGTGTACACACTGTATATACACCCAGAGAGAGAGTGTACACACTGTATATACACCCAGAGAGAGAGTACACACTGTATATACACCCAGAGAGAGAGTGTACACACTGTATATACACCCAGAGAGAGAGTGTACACACTGTATATACACCCAGAGAGAGAGTGTACACACTGTATATACACCCAGAGAGAGAGTGTACACACTGTATATACACCCAGAGAGAGAGTGTACACACTGTATATACACCCAGAGAGAGAGTGTACACACTGTATATACACCCAGAGAGAGAGTGTACGCACTGTATATACACCCAGAGAGAGAGAGAGTACACACTGTATATACACCCAGAGAGAGAGTGTACACACTGTATATACACCCAGAGAGAGAGTGTACACACTGTATATACACCCAGAGAGAGAGTGTACACACTGTGTATACACCCAGAGAGAGAGTCCACACTGTATATACACCCAGAGAGAGAGTGTACACACTGTATATACACCCAGAGAGAGAGTGTACACACTGTATATACACCCAGAGAGAGAGTGTACACACTGTATATACACCCAGAGAGAGAGTGTACACACTGTATATACACCCAGAGAGAGAGTGTACACACTGTGTATACACCCAGAGAGAGAGTCCACACTGTATATACACCCAGAGAGAGAGTGTACACACTGTATATACACCCAGAGAGAGAGTGTACACACTGTATACACCCAGAGAGAGAGTGTACACACTGTATATACACCCAGAGAGAGAGTGTACACACTGTATATACACCCAGAGAGAGAGTGTACACACTGTATATACACCCAGAGAGAGAGTGTACACACTGTATATACACCCAGAGAGAGAGAGTACACACTGTATATACACCCAGAGAGAGTGTACACACTGTATATACACCCAGAGAGAGAGTGTACACACTGTATATACACCCAGAGAGAGAGTGTACACACTGTATATACACCCAGAGAGAGAGTGTACACACTGTATATACACCCAGAGAGAGAGTGTACACACTGTATATACACCCAGAGAGAGAGTGTACACACTGTATATACACCCAGAGAGAGAGTGTACACACTGTATATACACCCAGAGAGAGTGTACACACTGTATATACACCCAGAGAGAGAGTGTACACACTGTATATACACCCAGAGAGAGTGTACACACTGTATATACACCCAGAGATAGTGTACACACTGTGTATACACCCAGAGAGAGAGTGTACACACTGTATATACACCCAGAGAGAGAGTGTACACACTGTATATACACCCAGAGAGAGTGTACACACTGTATATACACCCAGAGATAGTGTACACACTGTGTATACACCCAGAGCGAGAGTGTACACACTGTATATACACCCAGAGAGAGAGTGTACACACTGTATATACACCCAGAGAGAGAGTGTACACACTGTATATACACCCAGCGAGAGAGTGTACACACTGTATATACACCCAGAGAGAGAGTGTACACACTGTATATACACCCAGAGAGAGTGTACACACTGTATATACACCCAGAGAGAGAGTGTACACACTGTATATACACCCAGAGAGAGAGTCCACACTGTATATACACCCAGAGAGAGTGTGTACACACTGTATATACACCCAGAGAGAGAGTGTACACACTGTATATACACCCAGAGAGAGAGTGTACACACTGTATATACACCCAGAGAGAGTGTACACACTGGATATAAACCCGAGAGAGAGTGTACACACTGTATATACACCCAGAGAGAGAGTCCACACTGTATATACACCCAGAGAGAGTGTGTACACACTGTATATACACCCAGAGAGAGAGTGTACACACTGTATATACACCCAGAGAGAGAGTACACACTGTATATACACCCAGAGAGAGAGTGTACACACTGTATGTACACCCAGAGAGAGAGTACACACTGTATATACACCCAGAGAGAGAGTGTACACACTGTATATACACCCAGAGAGAGAGTGTACACACTGTGTATACACCCAGAGAGAGAGTGTACACACTGTATATACACCCAGAGAGAGAGTGTACACACTGTATATACACCCAGAGAGAGAGAGTACACACTGTATATACACCCAGAGAGGGAGTGTACACACTGTATATACACCCAGAGAGAGAGTGTACACACTGTATATACACCCAGAGAGAGAGTGTACACACTGTGTATACACCCAGAGAGAGAGTGTACACACTGTATATACACCCAGAGAGAGAGTGTACACACTGTATATACACCCAGAGAGAGAGTACACACTGTATATACACCCAGAGAGAGAGAGAGTCCACACTGTGTATACACCCAGAGAGAGAGTGTACACACTGTATATACACCCAGAGAGAGAGTGTACACACTGTATATACACCCAGAGAGAGAGTGTACACACTGTATATACACCCAGAGAGAGAGTGTACACACTGTGTCTACACCCAGAGAGAGAGTGTACACACTGTATATACACCCAGAGAGAGTGTACACACTGTATATACACCCAGAGAGAGAGTACACACTGTATATACACCCAGAGAGTGTACACACTGTATATACACCCAGAGAGAGAGTGTACACACTGTATATACACCCAGAGAGAGAGTGTACACACTGTATATACACCCAGAGAGAGTGTACACACTGTATATACACCCAGAGAGAGAGTACACACTGTATATACACCCAGAGAGAGAGTGTACACACTGTATATACACCCAGAGAGAGAGTGTACACACTGTATATACACCCAGAGAGAGAGTGTACACACTGTATATACACCCAGAGAGAGAGTGTACACACTGTATATACACCCAGAGAGAGAGAGTCCACACTGTATATACACCCAGAGAGAGAGTACACACTGTATATACACCCAGAGAGAGAGTCCACACTGTATATACACCCAGAGAGAGAGTGTACACACTGTATATACACCCAGAGAGAGAGTGTACACACTGTATATACACCCACAGAGAGAGTGTACACACTGTATATACACCCAGAGAGAGAGTACACACTGTATATACACCCAGAGAGAGAGTGTACACACTGTATATACACCCAGAGAGAGAGTGTACACACTGTATATACACCCAGAGAGAGAGTGTACACACTGTATATACACCCAGAGAGAGAGTGTACACACTGTATATACACCCGAGAGAGAGTGTACACACTGTATATACACCCAGAGAGAGAGTACACACTGTATATACACCCAGAGAGAGAGTGTACACACTGTATATACACCCAGAGAGAGAGTGTACACACTGTATATACACCCAGAGAGAGAGTGTACACACTGTATATACACCCAGAGAGAGAGTGTACACACTGTATATACACCCAGAGAGAGAGTGTACACACTGTATATACACCCGAGAGAGAGTGTACACACTGTATATACACCCAGAGAGAGAGTACACACTGTATATACACCCAGAGAGAGAGTGTACACACTGTATATACACCCAGAGAGAGAGTGTACACACTGTATATACACCCAGAGAGAGAGTACACACTGTATATACACCCAGAGAGAGAGTGTACAAACTGTATATACACCCAGAGAGAGAGTACACACTGTATATACACCCAGAGAGAGAGTGTACACACTGTATGTACACCCAGAGAGAGAGTGTACACACTGTATATACACCCAGAGAGAGAGTGTACACACTGTATATACACCCAGAGACAGAGTGTACACACTGTATATACACCCAGAGAGAGAGTGTACACACTGTGTATACACCCAGAGAGAGAGTGTACACACTGTATATACACCCAGAGAGAGAGTGTACACACTGTATATACACCCAGAGAGAGAGTACACACTGTATATACACCCAGAGAGAGAGAGAGTCCACACTGTGTATACACCCAGAGAGAGAGTGTACACACTGTATATACACCCAGAGAGAGAGTGTACACACTGTATTTACACCCAGAGAGAGAGTGTACACACTGTGTATACACCCAGAGAGAGAGTGTACACACTGTATATACACCCAGAGAGAGTGTACACACTGTATATACACCCAGAGAGAGAGTACACACTGTATATACACCCAGAGAGAGAGTGTACACACTGTATATACACCCAGAGAGAGAGTGTACACACTGTATATACACCCAGAGAGAGAGTGTACACACTGTATATACACCCAGAGAGAGTGTACACACTGTATATACACCCAGAGAGAGAGTACACACTGTATATACACCCAGAGAGAGAGTGTACACACTGTATATACACCCAGAGAGAGAGTGTACACACTGTATATACACCCAGAGAGAGAGTGTACACACTGTATATACACCCAGAGAGAGAGTGTACACACTGTATATACACCCAGAGTGAGAGAGTCCACACTGTATATACACCCAGAGAGAGAGTACACACTGTATATACACCCAGAGAGAGAGTACACACTGTATATACACCCAGAGAGAGAGTGTACACACTGTATATACACCCAGAGAGAGAGTGTACACACTGTATATACACCCAGAGAGAGAGTGTACACACTGTATATACACCCAGAGAGAGAGTGTACACACTGTATATACACCCAGAGAGAGAGTGTACACACTGTATATACACCCAGAGAGAGAGTGTACACACTGTATATACACCCAGAGAGAGAGTGTACACACTGTATATACACCCAGAGAGAGAGTGTACACACTGTATATACACCCAGAGAGAGAGTGTACACACTGTATATACACCCAGAGAGAGAGTGTACACACTGTATATACACCCAGAGAGAGAGTGTACACACTGTATATACACCCAGAGAGAGAGTGTACACACTGTGTATACACCCAGAGAGAGTGTGTACACACTGTATATACACCCAGAGAGAGAGTGTACACACTGTATATACACCCAGAGAGAGAGAGTACACACTGTATATACACCCAGAGAGAGAGTACACACTGTATATACACCCAGAGAGAGAGAGAGTACACACTGTATATACACCCAGAGAGAGAGAGTACACACTGTATATACACCCAGAGAGAGAGAGTACACACTGTATATACACCCAGAGAGAGAGTACACACTGTATATACACCCAGAGAGAGAGTGTACACACTGTATATACACCCAGAGAGAGAGTGTACACACTGTATATACACCCAGAGAGAGAGAGTACACACTGTATATACACCCAGAGAGAGAGAGTACACACTGTATATACACCCAGAGAGAGAGAGTACACACTGTATATACACCCAGAGAGAGAGTGTACACACTGTATATACACCCAGAGAGAGAGTACACACTGTATATACACCCAGAGAGAGAGTGTACACACTGTGTATACACCCAGAGAGAGAGTCCACACTGTATATACACCCAGAGAGAGAGTGTACACACTGTATATACACCCAGAGACAGTGTACACACTGTATATACACCCAGAGAGAGAGTACACACTGTATATACACCCAGAGAGAGTGTACACACTGTATATACACCCAGAGAGAGAGTGTACACACTGTATATACACCCAGAGAGAGTGTACACACTGTATATACACCCAGAGAGAGAGTACACACTGTATATACACCCAGAGAGAGTGTACACACTGTATATACACCCAGAGAGAGAGTACACACTGTATATACACCCAGAGAGAGTGTACACACTGTATATACACCCAGAGAGAGAGTACACACTGTATATACACCCAGAGAGAGTGTACACACTGTATATACACCCAGAGAGAGAGTACACACTGTATATACACCCAGAGAGAGTGTACACACTGTATATACACCCAGAGAGAGAGTACACACTGTATATACACCCAGAGAGAGAGTGTACACACTGTATATCCACCCAGAGAGAGAGTGTACACACTGTATATACACCCAGAGAGAGAGTGTACACACTGTATATACACCCAGAGAGAGAGTACACACTGTATATACACCCAGAGAGAGAGTCCACACTGTATATACACCCAGAGAGAGAGAGTACACACTGTATATACACCCAGAGAGAGAGTGTACACACTGTATATACACCCAGAGAGAGAGTGTACACACTGTATGTACACCCAGAGAGAGTGTGTACACACTGTGTATACACCCAGAGAGAGAGTACACACTGTATATACACCCAGAGAGAGAGTACACACTGTATATACACCCAGAGAGAGAGTGTACACACTGTGTATACACCCAGAGAGAGAGTGTACACACTGTGTATACACCCAGAGAGAGAGTGTACACACTGTGTATACACCCAGAGAGAGAGTACACACTGTATATACACCCAGAGAGAGAGTGTACACACTGTATATACACCCAGAGTGAGAGTGTACACACTCTATATACACCCAGAGAGAGAGTGTACACACTGTATATACACCCAGAGAGAGAGTACACACTGTATATACACCCAGAGAGAGAGTGTACACACTGTGTATACACCCAGAGAGAGAGTACACACTGTATATACACCCAGAGAGAGAGTGTACACACTGTATATACACCCGAGAGAGAGTGTACACACTGTTCTACACCCAGAGAGAGAGTGTACACACTGTATATACACCCAGAGAGAGAGTGTACACACTGTATATACACCCAGAGAGAGAGTGTACACACTGTATATACACCCAGAGAGAGAGAGTCCACACTGTATATACACCCAGAGAGAGTGTACACACTGTGTATACACCTAGAGAGAGAGTACACACTGTATATACACCCAGAGAGAGAGTGTACACACTGTATATACACCCAGAGAGAGAGTGTACACACTGTATATACACCCAGAGAGTGTACACACTGTATATACACCCAGAGAGAGAGTGTACACACTGTATATACACCCAGAGAGAGAGTGTACACACTGTATATACACCCAGAGAGAGAGTGTACACACTGTATATACACCCAGAGAGAGAGTGTACACACTGTATATACACCCAGAGAGAGAGTGTACACACTGTATATACACCCAGAGAGAGTGTACACACTGTATATACACCCAGAGAGAGTGTACACACTGTATATACACCCAGAGAGAGAGTGTACACACTGTATATACACCCAGAGTGAGAGAGTACACACTGTATATACACCCAGAGAGAGAGAGTACACACTGTATATACACCCAGAGAGAGAGTGTACACACTGTATATACACCCAGAGAGAGAGTGTACACACTGTATATACACCCAGAGAGAGAGTGTACACACTGTATATACACCCAGAGAGAGAGTGTACACACTGTGTATACACCCAGAGAGAGAGTGTACACACTGTATATACACCCAGAGAGAGAGTGTACACACTGTGTATACACCCAGAGAGAGAGTGTACACACTGTATATACACCCAGAGAAAGAGTGTACACACTGTATATACACCCAGAGAGAGAGTGTACACACTGTATATACACCCAGAGAGAGAGTGTACACACTGTATATACACCCAGAGAGAGAGTGTACACACTGTATATACACCCAGAGAGAGAGTGTACACACTGTGTATACACCCAGAGAGAGAGTGTACACACTGTATATACACCCAGAGAGAGAGTGTACACACTGTATATACACCCAGAGAGTGTACACACTGTATATACACCCAGAGAGAGAGTGTACACACTGTATATACACCCAGAGAGAGAGTGTACACACTGTATATACACCCAGAGAGAGAGTGTACACACTGTATATACACCCAGAGAGAGAGTGTACACACTGTATATACACCCAGAGAGAGAGTGTACACACTGTATATACACCCAGAGAGAGTGTACACACTGTATATACACCCAGAGAGAGTGTACACACTGTATATACACCCAGAGAGAGAGTGTACACACTGTATATACACCCAGAGTGAGAGAGTACACACTGTATATACACCCAGAGAGAGAGAGTACACACTGTATATACACCCAGAGAGAGAGTGTACACACTGTATATACATAGAACATAGAACATTACAGCGCAGAACAGGCCCTTCGGCCCACGATGTTGCACCGACCAGTTTAAAAAAAAACTGTGACCCTCCAACCTAAACCAATTTCTTTTCGTCCATGAACCTATCTACGGATCTCTTAAACGCCCCCAAACTAGGCGCATTTACAACTGATGCTGGCAGGGCATTCCAATCCCTCACCACCCTCTGGGTAAAGAACCTACCCCTGACATCGGTTCTATAACTACCCCCCCTCAATTTAAAGCCATGCCCCCTCGTGCTGGATTTCTCCATCAGAGGAAAAAGGCTATCACTGTCCACCCTATCTAAACCTCTAATCATCTTATATGTTTCAATAAGATCCCCTCTTAGCCGCCGCCTTTCCAGCGAAAACAATCCCAAATCCCTCAGCCTCTCCTCATAGGATCTCCCCTCCATACCAGGCAACATCCTGGTAAACCTCCTCTGCACCCTCTCCAAAGCCTCCACATCCTTCCTGTAATGTGGGGACCAGAACTGCACACAGTACTCCAAGTGCGGCCGCACCAGAGTTGTGTACAGTTGCAACATAACGCTACGACTCCTAAATTCAATCCCCCTACCAATAAACGCCAAGACACCATATGCCTTCTTAACAACCTTATCTACTTGATTCCCAACTTTCAGGGATCTATGCACACATACACCTAGATCCCTCTGCTCCTCCACACTATTCAAAGTCCTCCCGTTAGCCCTATACTCAACACATCTGTTATTCCTACCAAAGTGAATTACCTCACACTTCTCCGCATTAAACTCCATCCGCCACCTCTCGGCCCAACTTTGCAACCTGTCTAAGTCTTCCTGCAAACTACGACACCCTTCCTCACTGTCTACCACACCACCGACTTTGGTGTCATCAGCAAATTTGCTAATCCACCCAACTATACCCTCATCCAGATCATTAATAAATATTACAAACAGCAGTGGCCCCAAAACAGATCCCTGAGGTACACCACTTGTAACCGCACTCCATGATGAATATTTACTATCAACCACCACCCTCTGTTTCCTATCCGCTAGCCAATTCCTGATCCAATTTCCTAGATCACCCCCAATCCCATACATCTGCATTTTCTGCAGAAGCCTACCATGGTGAACCTTATCAAACGCCTTACTAAAATCCATATATACCACGTCCACTGCCTTGCCCCCATCCACCTCCTTGGTCACTTTCTCAAAAAACTCAATAAGGTTAGTAAGGCACGACCTACCTGCCACAAAACCATGCTGACTATCACCTATCAATTCATTACTCTCCAAATAACTATAAATCCTATCCCTTATAATTTTTTCCAACATCTTGCCGACAACAGAAGTGAGACTCACCGGTCTATAATTCCCGGGGAAGTCTCTGTTCCCCTTCTTAAACAATGGGACAATATTCGCTAACCTCCAATCTTCTGGTACTATACACCCAGAGAGAGAGTGTACACACTGTATATACACCCAGAGAGAATGTACACACTGTATATACACCCAGAGAGAGTGTGTACACACTGTATATACACCCAGAGACAGTGTGTACACACTGTATATACACCCAGAGAGAGAGTGTACACACTGTATATACACCCAGAGAGAGTGTACACACTGTATATACACCCAGAGAGAGAGTGTACACACTGTATATACACCCAGAGAGAGAGTGTACACACTGTATATACACCCAGAGAGAGTGTACACACTGTATGTACACCCAGAGAGAGTGTGTACACACTGTATATACACCCAGAGAGAGAGTGTACACACTGTATATACACCCAGAGAGAGTGTACACACTGTATATACACCCAGAGAGAGAGTGTACACACTGTATATACACCCAGAGAGAGAGTGTACACACTGTGTATACACCCAGAGAGAGTGTGCCTGGCAGTGTGCTAACCACACTGTGATGTGTGTACCTGGCAGTGTGCTAACCACACTGTGCCCTGTGTACCTGGCAATGTGCTAACCACACTGTGCCCTGTGTACCTGGCAGTGTACTAACCACACTGTGCCGTGTGTACCTGGCAGTGTGCTACCCACACTGTGATGTGTGTACCTGGCAGTGTACTAACTACACTGTGCCCTGTGTACCTGGCAATGTGCTAACCACACTGTACAGTGTGTACCTGGCAGTGTGCTAACCACACTGTGCCCTGTGTACCTGGCAGTGTGCGAACCACACTGTGCCGTGTGTATCTGGCAGTGTGCTAACCACACTGGGCCCTGTGTACCTGGCAGTGTACTAACCACACTGTGCCGTGTGTACCTGGCAGTGTGCTAACCACACTGTGGCGTGTGTACCTGGCAGTGTGCTAACCACACTGTGATGTGTGTACCTGGCAGTGTGCTAACCACACTGTGCCCTGTGTACCTGGCAGTGTACTAACCACACTGTGCCGAGTGTACCTGGCAGTGTACTAACTACACTGTCCCCTGTGTACCTGACAGTGTGCTAACTACACTGTGCCGTGTGTACCTGGCAGTGTGCTAACCACACTGTGATGTGTGTACCTGGCAGTGTGCTAACCACACTGTACAGTGTGTACCTGGCAGTGTACTAACCACACTGTGCTCTGTGTACCTGGCAGTGTGCTAACCACACTGTGCTCTGTGTACCCGGCAGTGTGCTACCCACACTGTGCCCTGTGTACCTGGCAGTGTGCTAACCACACTGTACAGTGTGTACCTGGCAGTGTGCTAACCACACTGTGCCGTGTGTACCTGGCAGTGTGCTAACCACACTGTGCCGTGTGTACCTGGCAGTGTGCTAACCACACTGTGCCGTGTGTACCTGGCAGTGTGCTAACCACACTGTACAGTGTGTACCTGGCAGTGTGCTAACCACACTGTGCCGTGTGTACCTGGCAGTGTGCTAACCACACTGTGCCGTGTGTACCTGGCAGTGTGCTAACCACACTGTACAGTGTGTACCTGGCAGTGTGCTAACCACACTGTGCCGTGTGTACCTGGTAGTGTGCTAACCACACTGTGCCGTGTGTACCTGGCAGTGTGCTAACCACACTGTGCCGTGTGTACCTGGCAGTGTGCTAACCACACTGTGATGTGTGTACCTGGCAGTGTGCTAACCACACTGTGCCATGTGTACCTGGCAGTGTACTAACCACACTGCCGTGTGTACTTGGCAGTGTGCTAACCACACTGTGCCCTGTGTACCTGGCAGTGTGCTAACCACACTGTACAGTGTGTACCTGGCAGTGTGCTAACCACACTGTGCCCTGTGTACCTGGCAGTGTGCAAACCACACTGTGCCGTGTGTACCTGGCAGTGTGCTAACCACACTGTGATGTGTGTACCTGGCAGTGTACTAACCACACTGGGCCCTGTGTACCTGGCAGTGTGCTAACCATACTGTGCCGTGTGTACCTGGCAGTGTGCTAACCACACTGTGCCCTGTGTACCTGGCAGTGTACTAACCACACTGTGCCCTGTGTATCTGGCAGTGTACTAACCACACTGTGCCCTGTGTACCTGGCAGTGTGCTAACCACACTGTGCCCTGTGTACCTGGCAGTGTACTAACCACACTGTGATGTGTGTACCTGGCAGTGTACTAACCACACTGGGCCCTGTGTACCTGGCAGTGTGCTAACCACACTGTGCCGTGTGTACCTGGCAGTGTGCTAACCACACTGTGCCCTGTGTACCTGGCAGTGTGCTAACCACACTGTGCCGTGTGTACCTGGCAGTGTGCTAACCACACTGTGCCCTGTGTACCTGGCAGTGTGCTAACCACACTGTGCCCTGTGTACCTGGCAGTGTGCTAACCACACTGTGCCCTGTGTACCTGGCAGTGTGCTAACCACACTGTGCCGTGTGTACCTGGCAGTGTGCTAACCACACTGTGCCCTGTGTACCTGGCAGTGTGCTAACCACACTGTGCCGTGTGTACCTGGCAGTGTGCTAACCACACTGTGCCGTGTGTACCTGGCAGTGTGCTAACCACACTGTGCCGTGTGTACCTGGCAGTGTACTAACCACACTGTGCCGTGTGTACCTGGCAGTGTGCTAACCACACTGTGCCGTGTGTACCTGGCAGTGTACTAACCACACTGTGCCGTGTGTACCTGGCAGTGTGCTAACCACACTGTGCCGTGTGTACCTGGCAGTGTACTAACCACACTGTACAGTGTGTACCTGGCAGTGTGCTAACCACACTGTGCCGTGTGTACCTGGCAGTGTGCTAACCACACTGTGCCGTGTGTACCTGGCAGTGTGCAAACCACACTGTGCCTTGTGTACCTGGCAGTGTGCTAACCACACTGTGATGTGTGTACCTGGCAGTGTACTCACCACACAGGGCCCTGTGTACCTGGCAGTGTGCTAACCACACTGTGCCCTGTGTACCTGGCAGTGTGCTAACCACACTGTGCCCTGTGTACCTGGCAGTGTACTAACCACGCTGTGCCGTGTGTACCTGGCAGTGTGCTAACCACACTGTGCCGTGTGTACCTAGCAGTGTGCTAACCACACTGTGCCGTGTGTACCTGGCAGTGTGCTAACCACACTGTGATGTGTGGACCTGGCAGTGTGCTAACCACACTGTGCCGTGTGTACCTGGCAGTGTGCTAACCACACTGTGCCGTGTGTACCTGGCAGTGTACTAACCACACTGTGCCGTGTGTACCTGGCAGTGTACTAACCACACTGTGCTGTGTGTACCTGGCAGTGTGCTAACCACACTGTGCCGTGTGTACCTGGCAGTGTACTAACCACACTGTGCCCTGTGTACCTGGCAGTGTGCTAACCACACTGTGATGTGTGTACCTGGCAGTGTACTCACCACACAGGGCCCTGTGTACCTGGCAGTGTGCTAACCACACTGTGCCCTGTGTACCTGGCAGTGTGCTAACCACACTGTGCCCTGTGTACCTGGCAGTGTACTAACCACGCTGTGCCGTGTGTACCTGGCAGTGTGCTAACCACACTGTGCCGTGTGTACCTAGCAGTGTGCTAACCACACTGTGCCGTGTGTACCTGGCAGTGTGCTAACCACACTGTGATGTGTGTACCTGGCAGTGTGCTAACCACACTGTGCCGTGTGTACCTGGCAGTGTGCTAACCACACTGTGCCGTGTGTACCTGGCAGTGTACTAACCACACTGTGCCGTGTGTACCTGGCAGTGTACTAACCACACTGTGCTGTGTGTACCTGGCAGTGTGCTAACCACACTGTGCCGTGTGTACCTGGCAGTGTACTAACCACACTGTGCCCTGTGTACCTGGCAGTGTGCTAACCACACTGTGCCGTGTGTACCTGGCAGTGTGCTAACCACACTGTGCCCTGTGTACCTGGCAGTGTACTAACCACGCTGTGCCGTGTGTACCTGGCAGTGTGCTAACCACACTGTGCCGTGTGTACCTAGCAGTGTGCTAACCACACTGTGCCGTGTGTACCTGGCAGTGTGCTAACCACACTGTGCCGTGTGTACCTGGCAGTGTGCTAACCACACTGTGATGTGTGTACCTGGCAGTGTGCTAACCACACTGTGCCGTGTGTACCTGGCAGTGTGCTAACCACACTGTGCCGTGTGTACCTGGCAGTGTACTAACCACACTGTGCCGTGTGTACCTGGCAGTGTACTAACCACACTGTGCTGTGTGTACCTGGCAGTGTGCTAACCGCACTGTGCCGTGTGTACCTAGCAGTGTGCTAACCACACTGTGCCGTGTGTACCTGGCAGTGTGCTAACCACACTGTGCTGTGTGTACCTGGCAGTGTGCTAACCACACTGTGCCGTGTGTACCTGGCAGTGTGCTAACCACACTGTGCCGTGTGTACCTGGCAGTGTGCTAACCACACTGTGCCCTGTGTACCTGGCAGTGTGCTAACCACACTGTGCCGTGTGTACCTGGCAGTGTGCTAACCACACTGTGCCGTGTGTACCTGGCAGTGTGCTAACCACACTGTGCCGTGTGTACCTGGCAGTGTGCTAACCACACTGTGCTCTGTGTGCCCGGCAGTGTGCTAACCACACTGTGCCCTGTGTACATGGCAGTGTACTAACCACACTGTGCCGTGTGTACCTGGCAGTGTGCTAACCACACTGTGCCGTGTGTACCTGGCAGTGTGCTAACCACACTGTGATGTGTGTACCTGGCAGTGTACTAACCACACTGTGCCGTGTGTACCTGGCAGTGTGCTAACCACACTGTGCCGTGTGTACCTGGCAGTGTACTAACCACACTGTGCCGTGTGTACCTGGCAGTGTGCTAACCACACTGTGCTGTGTGTACCTGGCAGTGTACTAACCACACTGTGATGTGTGTACGTGGCAGTGTGCTAACCACACTGTGCTGTGTGTACCTGGCAGTGTACTAACCACACTGTGCCGTGTGTACCTGACTGTGTGCTAACCACACTGTGCTGTGTGTACCTGGCAGTGTACTAACCACACTGTGCCGTGTGTACCTGACAGTGTGCTAACCACACTGTGCCGTGTGTACCTGGCAGTGTGCTAACCACACTGTGATGTGTGTACGTGGCAGTGTGCTAACCACACTGTGCCGTGTGTACCTGGCAGTGTGCTAACCACACTGTGCTCTGTGTGCCTGGCAGTGTGCTAACCACACTGTGCCCTGTGTACCTGGCAGTGTGCTAACCACACTGTGCCGTGTGTACCTGGCAGTGTGCTAACCACACTGTGCCGTGTGTACCTGGCAGTGTGCTAACCACACTGTGCCGTGTGTACCTGGCAGTGTGCTAACCACACTGTGCCGTGTGTACCTGGCAGTGTGCTAACCACACTGTACAGTGTGCACCTGGCAGTGTGCTAACCACACTGTGCCGTGTGTACCTGGCAGTGTGCTAACCACACTGTGCTGTGTGTACCTGGCAGTGTGCTAACCACACTGTGCCGTGTGTACCTGGCAGTGTGCTAACCACACTGTACAGTGTGCACCTGGCAGTGTGCTAACCACACTGTACAGTGTGCACCTGGCAGTGTGCTAACCACACTGTGCCGTGTGTACCTGGCAGTGTGCTAACCACACTGTACAGTGTGCACCTGGCAGTGTACTAACCACACTGTGATGTGTGTACGTGGCAGTGTACTAACCACACTGTGCTGTGTGTACCTGGCAGTGTGCTAACCACACTGTGCTGTGTGTACCTGGCAGTGTACTAACCACACTGTGCCGTGTGTACCTGGCAGTGTGCTAACCACACTGTGCCGTGTGTACCTGGCAGTGTGCTAACCACACTGTGCTGTGTGTACCTGGCAGTGTGCTAACCACACTGTGCTGTGTGTACCCGGCAGTGTGCTAACCACACTGTGCCGTGTGTACCTGGCAGTGTGCTAACCACACTGTGCCGTGTGTACCTGGCAGTGTACTAACCACACTGTGCCGTGTGTACCTGGCAGTGTGCTAACCACACTGGGCCCTGTGTACCTGGCAGTGTGCTAACCACACTGTGCTGTGTGTACCTGGCAGTGTGCTACCCACACTGTGCCGTGTGTACCTGGCAGTGTGCTAACCACACTGTGCCCTGTGTACCTGGCAGTGTACTAACCACACTGTGCCGTGTGTACCTGGCAGTGTGCTAACCACACTGTGCCGAGTGTACCTGGCAGTGTGCTAACCACACTGTGCCGTGTGTACCTGGCAGTGTGCTAACCACACTGTGCCGTGTGTACCTGGCAGTGTGCTAACCACACTGTACAGTGTGCACCTGGCAGTGTGCTAACCACACTGTGATGTGTGTACCTGGCAGTGTGCTAACCACACTGTGCCGTGTGTACCTGGCAGTGTGCTAACCACACTGTGCCCTGTGTACCTGGCAGTGTGCTAACCACACTGTGCCGTGTGTACCTGGCAGTGTGCTAACCACACTGTGCCCTGTGTACCTGGCAGTGTGCTAACCACACTGTGCCCTGTGTACCTGGCAGTGTGCTAACCACACTGTGCCCTGTGTACCTGGCAGTGTACTAACCACACTGTGATGTGTGTACCTGGCAGTGTGCTAACCACACTGTGCCGAGTGTACCTGGCAGTGTACTAACTGCACTGTCCCCTGTGTACCTGGCAGTGTGCTAACCACACTGTGCCGTGTGTACCTGGCAGTGTGCTAACCACACTGTGCCGTGTGTACCTGGCAGTGTGCTAACCACACTGTGATGTGTGTACCCGGCAGTGTGCTAACCACACTGTGCCGTGTGTACCTGGCAGTGTGCTACCCACACTGTGCCCTGTGTACATGGCAGTGTACTAACCACACTGTGCCGTGTGTACCTGGCAGTGTGCTAACCACACTGTGCCGTGTGTACCTGGCAGTGTACGAACCACACTGTGCCGTGTGTACCTGGCAGTGTGCAAACCACACTGTGCCGTGTGTACCTGGCAGTGTGCTAACCACACTGTGCCGTGTGTACCTGGCAGTGTGCTAACCACACTGTACAGTGTGTACCTGGCAGTGTGCTAACCACACTGTGCCGTGTGTACCTGGCAGTGTGCTAACCACACTGTGCCGTGTGTACCTGGCAGTGTGCTAACCACACTGTGCCGTGTGTACCTGGCAGTGTGCTAACCACACTGTGCCCTGTGTACCTGGCAGTGTGCTAACCACACTGTGCCGTGTGTACCTGGCAGTGTGCTAACCACACTGTGCCCTGTGTACCTGGCAGTGTACTAACCACACTGTGCCGTGTGTACCTGACAGTGTACTAACGACACTGTGCCGTGTGTACCTGGCAGTGTACTAAGCACACTGTGCCGTGTGTACCTGGCAGTGTACTAACGACACTGTGCCGTGTGTACCTGGCAGTGTACTAACTACACTGTACCAGCATATCTGGCAGTGTACTAACCACACTGTGCTGTGTGTACCCGGCAGTGTGCTAACCACACTGTGATGTGTCTACCCGGCAGTGTACTAACCACACTGTGCCCTGTGTATCTGGCAGTGTACTAACCACACTGTGCCGTGTGTACCTGGCAGTGTACTAACCACACTGTGCTGTGTCTACCCGGCAGTGTACTAACCACACTGTGCCGTGTGTACCTGGCAGTGTGCTAACCACACTGTGCTGTGTGTACCTGGCAGTGTGCTAACCACACTGTGCCGTGTGTACCTGGCAGTGTGCTAACCACACTGTGCCGTGTGTACCTGGCAGTGTACTAACCACACTGTGCTATGTGTACCCGGCAGTGTACTAACCACACTGTGCCCTGTGTACCTGGCAGTGTGCTAACCACACTGTGCCCTGTGTACCTGGCAGTTTGCTAACCACACTGTACAGTGTGTACCTGGCAGTGTGCTAACCACACTGTGCCCTGTGTACCTGGCAGTGTGCTAACCACACTGTGCCGTGTGTACCTGGCAGTGTGCTAACCACACTGGGCCCTGTGTACCTGGCAGTGTGCTAACCACACTGTGCCCTGTGTACCTGGCAGTGTGCTAACCACACTGTGCCGTGTGTACCTGGCAGTGTGCTAACCACACTGTGCCCTGTGTACCTGTCAGTGTGCTAACCACACTGTGCCGTGTGTACCTGGCAGTGTACTAACCACACTGTGCCGTGTGTACCTGGCAGTGTACTAACCACACTGTGCCCTGTGTACCTGGCAGTGTGCTAACCACACTGTGCCCTGTGTACCTGGCAGTGTGCTAACCACACTGTGCCGTGTGTACCTGGCAGTGTGCTAACCACACTGTGCCGTGTGTACCTGGCAGTGTGCTAACCACACTGTGCCGTGTGTACCTGGCAGTGTGCTAACCACACTGTGCCGTGTGTACCTGGCAGTGTGCTAACCACACTGTGCCCTGTGTACCTGGCAGTGTGCTAACCACACTGTGCCCTGTGTACCTGGCAGTGTGCTAACCACACTGTGCTGTGTGTACCTGGCAGTGTGCTAACCACACTGTGCCGTGTGTACCTGGCAGTGTGCTAACCACACTGTGCTGTGTGTACCTGGCAGTGTGCTAACCACACTGTGCCGTGTGTACCTGGCAGTGTGCTAACCACACTGTGCCCTGTGTACCTGGCAGTGTGCTAACCACACTGTGATGTGTGTACCTGGCAGTGTGCTAACCACACTGTGCTGTGTGTACCCGGCAGTGTACTAACCACACTGTGCCGTGTGTACCTGGCAGTGTGCTAACCACACTGTGCCGTGTGTACCTGGCAGTGTGCTAACCACACTGTGATGTGTGTACCTGGCAGTGTGCTAACCACACTGTGCCCTGTGTACCTGGCAGTGTGCTAACCACACTGTGCCGTGTGTACCTGGCAGTGTACTAACCACACTGTGCCGTGTGTACCTGGCAGTGTGCTAACCACACTGGGCCCTGTGTACCTGGCAGTGTGCTAACCACACTGTGATGTGTGTACCTGGCAGTGTGCTAACCACACTGTGCCGTGTGTACCTGGCAGTGTGCTAACCACACTGTGCCGTGTGTACCTGGCAGTGTACTAACCACACTGTGCTGTGTGTACCCGGCAGTGTACTAACCACACTGTGCCGTGTGTACCTGGCAGTGTGCTAACCACACTGTGCCCTGTGTACCTGGCAGTGTGCTAACCACACTGTGCCGTGTGTACCTGGCAGTGTACTAACCACACTGTGCCGTGTGTACCTGGCAGTGTGCTAACCACACTGGGCCCTGTGTACCTGGCAGTGTGCTAACCACACTGTGCCGTGTGTACCTGGCAGTGTGCTAACCACACTGTGCTGTGTGTACCTGGCAGTGTGCTAACCACACTGTGATGTGTGTACCTGGCAGTGTGCTAACCACACTGTGCCCTGTGTACCTGGCAGTGTACTAACTACACTGTCCCCTGTGTACCTGACAGTGTGCTAACCACACTGTGCCGTGTGTACCTGGCAGTGTGCTAACCACACTGTGCCGTGTGTACCTGGCAGTGTGCTAACCACACTGTGATGTGTGTACGTGGCAGTGTGCTAACCACACTGTGCTCTGTGTACCTGACAGTGTGCTAACCACACTGTGCCCTGTGTACCTGGCAGTGTACTAACCACACTGTGCCGTGTGTACCTGGCAGTGTGCTAACCACACTGTGCCGTGTGTACCTGGCAGTGTGCTAACCACACTGTGCCGTGTGTACCTGGCAGTGTGCTAACCACACTGTGCTCTGTGTACCTGGCAGTGTGCTAACCACACTGTGCCGTGTGTACCTGGCAGTGTGCTAACCACACTGTGCCGTGTGTGCCTGGCAGTGTGCTAACCACACTGTGCTGTGTGTACCTGGCAGTGTGCTACCCACACTGTGCCGTGTGTACCTGGCAGTGTGCTAACCACACTGTGCCCTGTGTACCTGGCAGTGTACTAACCACACTGTGCCGTGTGTACCTGGCAGTGTGCTAACCACACTGTGCCGAGTGTACCTGGCAGTGTGCTAACCACACTGTGCCGTGTGTACCTGGCAGTGTGCTAACCACACTGTGCCGTGTGTACCTGGCAGTGTGCTAACCACACTGTACAGTGCACACCTGGCAGTGTGCTATCCACACTGTGATGTGTGTACCTGGCAGTGTGCTAACCACACTGTGCCGTGTGTACCTGGCAGTGTGCTAACCACACTGTGCCCTGTGTACCTGGCAGTGTGCTAACCACACTGTGCCGTGTGTACCTGGCAGTGTGCTAACCACACTGTGCCCTGTGTACCTGGCAGTGTGCTAACCACACTGTGCCCTGTGTACCTGGCAGTGTGCTAACCACACTGTGCCCTGTGTACCTGGCAGTGTACTAACCACACTGTGATGTGTGTACCTGGCAGTGTGCTAACCACACTGTGCCGAGTGTACCTGGCAGTGTACTAACTGCACTGTCCCCTGTGTACCTGGCAGTGTGCTAACCACACTGTGCCGTGTGTACCTGGCAGTGTGCTAACCACACTGTGCCGTGTGTACCTGGCAGTGTGCTAACCACACTGTGATGTGTGTACCCGGCAGTGTGCTACCCACACTGTGCCCTGTGTACATGGCAGTGTACTAACCACACTGTGCCGTGTGTACCTGGCAGTGTGCTAACCACACTGTGCCGTGTGTACCTGGCAGTGTACGAACCACACTGTGCCGTGTGTACCTGGCAGTGTGCAAACCACACTGTGCCGTGTGTACCTGGCAGTGTGCTAACCACACTGTGCCGTGTGTACCTGGCAGTGTGCTAACCACACTGTACAGTGTGTACCTGGCAGTGTGCTAACCACACTGTGCCGTGTGTACCTGGCAGTGTGCTAACCACACTGTGCCGTGTGTACCTGGCAGTGTGCTAACCACACTGTGCCGTGTGTACCTGGCAGTGTGCTAACCACACTGTGATGTGTGTACCTGGCAGTGTGCTAACCACACTGTGCCGTGTGTACCTGGCAGTGTGCTAACCACACTGTGCCCTGTGTACCTGGCAGTGTACTAACCACACTGTGCCGTGTGTACCTGACAGTGTACTAACGACACTGTGCCGTGTGTACCTGGCAGTGTACTAACGACACTGTGCCGTGTGTACCTGGCAGTGTACTAACTACACTGTACCAGCATATCTGGCAGTGTACTAACCACACTGTGCTGTGTGTACCCGGCAGTGTGCTAACCACACTGTGATGTGTCTACCCGGCAGTGTACTAACCACACTGTGCCCTGTGTATCTGGCAGTGTACTAACCACACTGTGCCGTGTGTACCTGGCAGTGTACTAACCACACTGTGCTGTGTCTACCCGGCAGTGTACTAACCACACTGTGCCGTGTGTACCTGGCAGTGTGCTAACCACACTGTGCCCTGTGTACCTGGCAGTGTGCTAACCACACTGTGCCGTGTGTACCTGGCAGTGTGCTAACCACACTGGGCCCTGTGTACCTGGCAGTGTGCTAACCACACTGTGCCCTGTGTACCTGGCAGTGTGCTAACCACACTGTGCCGTGTGTACCTGGCAGTGTGCTAACCACACTGTGCCCTGTGTACCTGTCAGTGTGCTAACCACACTGTGCCGTGTGTACCTGGCAGTGTACTAACCACACTGTGCCGTGTGTACCTGGCAGTGTACTAACCACACTGTGCCCTGTGTACCTGGCAGTGTGCTAACCACACTGTGCCCTGTGTACCTGGCAGTGTGCTAACCACACTGTGCCGTGTGTACCTGGCAGTGTGCTAACCACACTGTGCCGTGTGTACCTGGCAGTGTGCTAACCACACTGTGCCGTGTGTACCTGGCAGTGTGCTAACCACACTGTGCCGTGTGTACCTGGCAGTGTGCTAACCACACTGTGCCCTGTGTACCTGGCAGTGTGCTAACCACACTGTGCCCTGTGTACCTGGCAGTGTGCTAACCACACTGTGCTGTGTGTACCTGGCAGTGTGCTAACCACACTGTGCCGTGTGTACCTGGCAGTGTGCTAACCACACTGTGCTGTGTGTACCTGGCAGTGTGCTAACCACACTGTGCCGTGTGTACCTGGCAGTGTGCTAACCACACTGTGCCCTGTGTACCTGGCAGTGTGCTAACCACACTGTGATGTGTGTACCTGGCAGTGTGCTAACCACACTGTGCTGTGTGTACCCGGCAGTGTACGAACCACACTGTGCCGTGTGTACCTGGCAGTGTGCTAACCACACTGTGCCCTGTGTACCTGGCAGTGTGCTAACCACACTGTGCCGTGTGTACCTGGCAGTGTACTAACCACACTGTGCCGTGTGTACCTGGCAGTGTGCTAACCACACTGGGCCCTGTGTACCTGGCAGTGTGCTAACCACACTGTGATGTGTGTACCTGGCAGTGTGCTAACCACACTGTGCCGTGTGTACCTGGCAGTGTGCTAACCACACTGTGCCGTGTGTACCTGGCAGTGTACTAACCACACTGTGCTGTGTGTACCCGGCAGTGTACTAACCACACTGTGCCGTGTGTACCTGGCAGTGTGCTAACCACACTGTGCCCTGTGTACCTGGCAGTGTGCTAACCACACTGTGCCGTGTGTACCTGGCAGTGTACTAACCACACTGTGCCGTGTGTACCTGGCAGTGTGCTAACCACACTGGGCCCTGTGTACCTGGCAGTGTGCTAACCACACTGTGCCGTGTGTACCTGGCAGTGTGCTAACCACACTGTGCTGTGTGTACCTGGCAGTGTGCTAACCACACTGTGATGTGTGTACCTGGCAGTGTGCTAACCACACTGTGCCCTGTGTACCTGGCAGTGTACTAACTACACTGTCCCCTGTGTACCTGACAGTGTGCTAACCACACTGTGCCGTGTGTACCTGGCAGTGTGCTAACCACACTGTGCCGTGTGTACCTGGCAGTGTGCTAACCACACTGTGATGTGTGTACGTGGCAGTGTGCTAACCACACTGTGCTCTGTGTACCTGACAGTGTGCTAACCACACTGTGCCCTGTGTACCTGGCAGTGTACTAACCACACTGTGCCGTGTGTACCTGGCAGTGTGCTAACCACACTGTGCCGTGTGTACCTGGCAGTGTGCTAACCACACTGTGCCGTGTGTACCTGGCAGTGTGCTAACCACACTGTGCTCTGTGTACCTGGCAGTGTGCTAACCACACTGTGCCGTGTGTACCTGGCAGTGTGCTAACCACACTGTGCCGTGTGTACCTGGCAGTGTGCTAACCACACTGTACAGTGTGTACCTGGCAGTGTGCTAACCACACTGTGCCGTGTGTACCTGGCAGTGTACTAACCACACTGTGCCGTGTGTACCTGGCAGTGTGCTAACCACACTGTGCCGTGTGTACCTGGCAGTGTGCTAACCACACTGTGCCGTGTGTACCTGGCAGTGTGCTAACCACACTGTGCCCTGTGTACCTGGCAGTGTGCTAACCACACTGTGATGTGTGTACCTGGCAGTGTGCTAACCACACTGTGCCCTGTGTACCTGGCAGTGTGCTACCCACACTGTGCCGTGTGTACCTGGCAGTGTGCTAACCACACTGTGCCCTGTGTACCTGGCAGTGTGCTAACCACACTGTGATGTGTGTACCTGGCAGTGTGCTAACCACACTGTGCCCTGTGTACCTGGCAGTGTGCTACCCACACTGTGCCGTGTGTACCTGGCAGTGTACTAACCACACTGTGCCGTGTGTACCTGGCAGTGTGCTAACCACACTGTGCTGTGTGTACCTGGCAGTGTGCTAACCACACTGTACAGTGTGTACCTGGCAGTGTGCTAACCACACTGTGCCGTGTGTACCTGGCAGTGTACTAACCACACTGTGCCGTGTGTACCTGGCAGTGTGCTAACCACACTGTACAGTGTGTACCTGGCAGTGTGCTAACCACACTGTGCCGTGTGTACCTGGCAGTGTACTAACCACACTGTGCCGTGTGTACCTGGCAGTGTGCAAACCACACTGTGCTGTGTGTACCTGGCAGTGTGCTAACCACACTGTGCCGTGTGTACCTGGCAGTGTGCTAACCACACTGTGCCCTGTGTACCTGGCAGTGTGCTACCCACACTGTGCTGTGTGTACCCGGCAGTGTGCTAACCACACTGTGCCGTGTGTACCTGGCAGTGTGCTAACCACACTGTGATGTGTGTACCTGGCAGTGTACTAACCACACTGGGCCCTGTGTACCTGGCAGTGTACTAACCACACTGTGCCGTGTGTACCTGGCAGTGTGCTAACCACACTGTGATGTGTGTACCTGGCAGTGTACTAACCACACTGGGCCCTGTGTACCTGGCAGTGTACTAACCACACTGTGCCCTGTGTACCTGGCAGTGTGCTAACCACACTGTGCCGTGTGTACCTGGCAGTGTGCTAACCACACTGTGCTGTGTGTGCCCGGCAGTGTGCTAACCACACTGTGCCGTGTGTACCTGGCAGTGTGCTAACCACACTGTGATGTGTGTACCTGGCAGTGTGCTAACCACACTGTGATGTGAGTACCTGGCAGTGTGCTAACCACACTGTGCCGTGTGTACCTGGCAGTGTGCTAACCACACTGTGCCGTGTGTACCTGGCAGTGTGCTAACCACACTGTGCCCTGTGTACCTGGCAGTGTGCTAACCACACTGTGCCGTGTGTACCTGGCAGTGTGCTAACCACACTGTGCCGTGTGTACCTGGCAGTGTGCTAACCACACTGTGATGTGTGTACCTGGCAGTGTACTAACCACACTGGGCCCTGTGTACCTGGCAGTGTGCTAACCACACTGTGCCGTGTGTACCTGGCAGTTTGCTAACCACACTGTGCCCTGTGTACCTGGCAGTGTGCTAACCACACTGTGCCGTGTGTACCTGGCAGTGTGCTAACCACACTGTGCCCTGTGTACCTGGCAGTGTGCTAACCACACTGTGCCGTGTGTACCTGGCAGTGTGCTAACCACACTGTGCCGTGTGTACCTGGCAGTGTGCTAACCACACTGTGCCCTGTGTACCTGGCAGTGTACTAACCACACTGTGCCGTGTGTACCTGGCAGTGTACTAACCACACTGTGCCGTGTGTACCTGGCAGTGTACTAACCACACTGTGCCCTGTGTACCTGGCAGTGTGCTAACCACACTGTACAGTGTGTACCTGGCAGTGTGCTAACCACACTGTGCCCTGTGTACCTGGCAGTGTACTAACTACACTGTCCCCTGTGTACCTGACAGTGTGCTAACCACACTGTGCCGTGTGTACCTGGCAGTGTGCTAACCACACTGTGCCGTGTGTACCTGGCAGTGTGCTAACCACACTGTGCCCTGTGTACCTGGCAGTGTGCTAACCACACTGTGCCGTGTGTACCTGGCAGTGTGCTAACTACACTGTCCCCTGTGTACCTGACAGTGTGCTAACCACACTGTGCCGTGTGTACCTGGCAGTGTGCTAACCACACTGTGCCGTGTGTACCTGGCAGTGTGCTACCCACACTGTGCCCTGTGTACCTGGCAGTGTACTAACTACACTGTCCCCTGTGTACCTGGCAGTGTGCTAACCACACTGTGATGTGTGTACGTGGCAGTGTGCTAACCACACTGTGCTCTGTGTGCCCGGCAGTGTGCTAACCACACTGTGCCCTGTGTACATGGCAGTGTGCTAACCACACTGTGCCCTGTGTACATGGCAGTGTGCTAACCACACTGTGCCCTGTGTACATGGCAGTGTACTAACCACACTGTGCCGTGTGTACCTGGCAGTGTGCTAACCACACTGTGCCCTGTGTACATGGCAGTGTGCTAACCACACTGTGCCCTGTGTACATGGCAGTGCACTAACCACACTGTGCCGTGTGTACCTGGCAGTGTGCTAACCACACTGTGCCGTGTGTACCTGGCAGTGTGCTAACCACACTGTACAGTGTGTACCTGGCAGTGTGCTAACCACACTGTGCCGTGTGTACCTGGCAGTGTACTAACCACACTGTGCCGTGTGTACCTGGCAGTGTGCAAACCACACTGTGCCGTGTGTACCTGGCAGTGTGCTAACCACACTGGGCCCTGTGTACCTGGCAGTGTGCTAACCACACTGTGCCGTGTGTACCTGGCAGTGTGCTAACCACACTGTGCCGTGTGTACCTGGCAGTGTGCTAACCACACTGTGCCCTGTGTACCTGGCAGTGTACTACCCACACTGTGCCGTGTGTACCTGGCAGTGTACTAACTACACTGTGCCCTGTGTACCTGGCAGTGTGCTAACCACACTGTGCCCTGTGTACCTGGCAGTGTACTAACCACACTGTGCCCTGTGTACCTGGCAGTGTGCTAACCACACTGTGCCCTGTGTACCTGGCAGTGTACTAACTACACTGTGCCCTGTGTATCTGGCAGTGTGCTAACCACACTGTGCCGTGTGTACCTGGCAGTGTGCTAACCACACTGTGCCGTGTGTACCTGGCAGTGTGCTAACCACATTGTGCCGTGTGTACCTGGCAGTGTACTAACCACACTGTGCCGTGTGTACCTGGCAGTGTGCTAACCACACTGTGCCGTGTGTACCTGGCAGTGTACTAACCACACTGTGCCGTGTGTACCTGGCAGTGTACTAACTACACTGTGCCGTGTGTACCTGGCAGTGTACTAACTACACTGTGCTGTGTGTACCTGGCAGTGTACTAACCACACTGTGCCCTGTGTACCTGGCAGTGTGCTAACCACACTGTGCCGTGTGTACCTGGCAGTGTACTAACAACACTGTGCTGTGTGTACCTGGCAGTGTGCTAACCACACTGTGCTGTGTGTACCTGGCAGTGTACTAACTACACTGTGCCAGCATATCTGGCAGTGTACTAACCACACTGTGCTGTGTGTACCCGGCAGTGTACTAACCACACTGTGCTGTGTCTACCCGGCAGTGTACTAACCACACTGTGCCGTGTGTACCTGGCAGTGTGCTAACCACACTGTGCCGTGTGTACCTGGCAGTGTGCTAACCACACTGTGCTGTGTGTACCTGGCAGTGTACTAACCACACTGTGCTGTGTGTACCCGGCAGTGTGCTAACCACACTGTGCCCTGTGTACCTGGCAGTGTGCTAACCACACTGTGCCCTGTGTACCTGGCAGTGTGCTAACCACACTGTGCCGTCTGTACCTGGCAGTGTGCTAACCACACTGTGCCGTGTGTACCTGGCAGTGTGCTAACCACACTGTACAGTGTGTACCTGGCAGTGTGCTAACCACACTGTGCCCTGTGTACCTGGCAGTGTGCTAACCACACTGTGCCGTGTGTACCTGGCAGTGTGCTAACCACACTGGGCCCTGTGTACCTGGCAGTGTACTAACCACACTGTGCCCTGTGTACCTGGCAGTGTGCTAACCACACTGTGCCGTGTGTACCTGGCAGTGTGCTAACCACACTGTGCCCTGTGTACCTGGCAGTGTGCTAACCACACTGTGCCGTGTGTACCTGGCAGTGTACTAACCACACTGGGCCCTGTGTACCTGGCAGTGTACTAACCACACTGTGCCCTGTGTACCTGGCAGTGTGCTAACCACACTGTGCCGTGTGTACCTGGCAGTGTGCTAACCACACTGTGCCCTGTGTACCTGGCAGTGTGCTAACCACACTGTGCCGTGTGTACCTGGCAGTGTGCTAACCACACTGTGCCGTGTGTACCTGGCAGTGTACTAACCACACTGTGCCCTGTGTACCTGGCAGTGTGCTAACCACACTGTGCCCTGTGTACCTGGCAGTGTGCTAACCACACTGTGCCGTGTGTACCTGGCAGTGTGCTAACCACACTGTGCCGTGTGTACCTGGCAGTGTGCTAACCACACTGTGCCCTGTGTACCTGGCAGTGTACTAACCAAACTGTGCCGTGTGTACCTGGCAGTGTACTAACTACACTGTGCTGTGTGTACCCGGCAGTGTGCTAACCACACTGTGCTGTGTGTACCCGGCAGTGTACGAACCACACTGTGCCGTGTGTACCTGGCAGTGTGCTAACCACACTGTGCTGTGTGTACCTGGCAGTGTGCTAACCACACTGTGATGTGTGTACCTGGCAGTGTGCTAACCACACTGTACAGTGTGTACCTGGCAGTGTGCTAACCACACTGTGCCGTGTGTACCTGGCAGTGTGCTAACCACACTGTACAGTGTGTACCTGGCAGTGTGCTAACCACACTGTGCCGTGTGTTCCTGGCAGTGTGCTAACCACACTGGGCCCTGTGTACCTGGCAGTGTGCTAACCACACTGTGCCGTGTGTACCTGGCAGTGTGCTAACCACACTGTGCTGTGTGTACCTGGCAGTGTGCTAACCACACTGTGCCGTGTGTACCTGGCAGTCTACTAACCACACTGTGCCGTGTGTACCTGACAGTGTGCTAACCACACTGTGATGTGTGTACCTGGCAGTGTGCTAACCACACTGTGCTCTGTGTACCCGGCAGTGTGCTACCCACACTGTGCCCTGTGTACATGGCAGTCTACTAACCACACTGTGCCGTGTGTACCTGGTAGTGTGCTAACCACACTGTGCCGTGTGTACCTGGCAGTGTGCTAACCACACTGTACAGTGTGTACCTGGCAGTGTGCTAACCACACTGTGCCGTGTGTACCTGGCAGTGTACTAACCACACTGTGCCGTGTGTACCTGGCAGTGTGCTAACCACACTGTGCTGTGTGTACCTGGCAGTGTACTAACCACACTGGGCCCTGTGTACCTGGCAGTGTGCTAACCACACTGTGCCGTGTGTACCTGGCAGTGTGCTAACTACACTGTGCCCTGTGTACCTGGCAGTGTGCTAACCACACTGTGCCCTGTGTACCTGGCAGTGTACTAACCACACTGTGCCGTGTGTACCTGGCAGTGTACTAACTACACTGTGCCCTGTGTACCTGGCAGTGTGCTAACCACACTGTGCCCTGTGTACCTGGCAGTGTACTAACCACACTGTGCCGTGTGTACCTGGCAGTGTGCTACCCACACTGTGATGTGTGTACCTGGCAGTGTGCTAACCACACTGTGCCCTGTGTACCTGGCAATGTGCTAACCACACTGTGCCCTGTGTACCTGGCAGTGTACTAACCACACTGTGCCGTGTGTACCTGGCAGTGTGCTACCCACACTGTGCCGTGTGTACCTGGCAGTGTGCTAACCACACTGTGCCCTGTGTACCTGGCAGTGTGCTAACCACACTGTGCCGTGTGTACCTGGCAGTGTGCTAACCACACTGTGCCCTGTGTACCTGGCAGTGTGCTAACCACACTGTGCCCTGTGTACCTGGCAGTGTGCTAACCACACTGTGCCCTGTGTACCTGGCAGTGTGCTAACCACACTGGGCCCTGTGTACCTGGCAGTGTACTAACCACACTGTGCCCTGTGTACCTGGCAGTGTGCTAACCACACTGTGCCGTGTGTACCTGGCAGTGTGCTAACCACACTGTGCCCTGTGTACCTGGCAGTGTGCTAACCACACTGGGCCCTGTGTACCTGGCAGTGTGCTAACCACACTGTGCCCTGTGTACCTGGCAGTGTGCTAACCACACTGGGCCCTGTGTACCTGGCAGTGTGCTAACCACACTGGGCCCTGTGTACCTGGCAGTGTGCTAACCACACTGTGATGTGTGTACCTGGCAGTGTGCTAACCACACTGTGCCGTGTGTACCTGGCAGTGTGCTAACCACACTGTGCCGTGTGTACCTGGCAGTGTACTAACCACACTGTGCCCTGTGTACCTGGCAGTGTACTAACCACACTGTGATGTGTGTACCTGGCAGTGTGCTAACCACACTGTGCCCTGTGTACCTGGCAGTGTGCTAACCACACTGTGCCGTGTGTACCTGGCAGTGTGCTAACCACACTGTGCCCTGTGTACCTGGCAGTGTGCTAACCACACTGTGCCGTGTGTACCTGGCAGTGTACTAACCACACTGTGCCGTGTGTACCTGGTAGTGTACTAACCACACTGTGCCGTGTGTACCTGGCAGTGTGCTAACCACACTGTGCCGTGTGTACCTGGCAGTGTGCTAACCACACTGTGCCGTGTGTACCTGGCAGTGTGCTAACCACACTGTGCCCTGTGTACCTGGCAGTGTGCTAACCACACTGGGCCCTGTGTACCTGGCAGTGTACTAACCACACTGTGCCCTGTGTACCTGGCAGTGTGCTAACCACACTGTGCCGTGTGTACCTGGCAGTGTGCTAACCACACTGTGCCCTGTGTACCTGGCAGTGTGCTAACCACACTGGGCCCTGTGTACCTGGCAGTGTGCTAACCACACTGTGCCCTGTGTACCTGGCAGTGTGCTAACCACACTGTGCCCTGTGTACCTGGCAGTGTGCTAACCACACTGTGATGTGTGTACCTGGCAGTGTGCTAACCACACTGTGCCCTGTGTACCTGGCAGTGTGCTAACCACACTGTGCCCTGTGTACCTGGCAGTGTGCTAACCACACTGTGCCCTGTGTACCTGGCAGTGTGCTAACCACACTGTGCCGTGTGTACCTGGCAGTGTGCTAACCACACTGTGCCCTGTGTACCTGGCAGTGTGCTAACCACACTGGGCCCTGTGTACCTGGCAGTGTGCTAACCACACTGTGCCGTGTGTACCTGGCAGTGTGCTAACCACACTGGGCCCTGGGTACCTGGCAGTGTACTAACCACACTGTGCCCTGTGTACCTGGCAGTGTGCTAACCACACTGTGCCCTGTGTACCTGGCAGTGTGCTAACCACACTGTGCCCTGTGTACCTGGCAGTGTGCTAACCACACTGGGCCCTGGGTACCTGGCAGTGTACTAACCACACTGTGCCCTGTGTACCTGGCAGTGTACTAACCACACTGTGCCCTGTGTACCTGGCAGTGTGCTAACCACACTGTGCCGTGTGTACCTGGCAGTGTACTAACCACACTGTGCCGTGTGTACCTGGTAGTGTACTAACCACACTGTGCCGTGTGTACCTGGCAGTGTGCTAACCACACTGTGCCCTGTGTACCTGGCAGTGTGCTAACCACACTGTGCCGTGTGTACCTGGCAGTGTGCTAACCACACTGTGCCGTGTGTACCTGGCAGTGTGCTAACCACACTGTGCCGTGTGTACCTGGCAGTGTGCTAACCACACTGTGCCCTGTGTACCTGGCAGTGTGCTAACCACACTGTGCCGTGTGTACCTGGCAGTGTGCAAACCACACTGTGATGTGTGTACCTGGCAGTGTGCTAACCACACTGTGCCGTGTGTACCTGGCAGTGTGCTAACCACACTGTGCCGTGTGTACCTGGCAGTGTGCTAACCACACTGTGCCCTGTGTACCTGGCAGTGTGCTAACCACACTGTGCCGTGTGTACCTGGCAGTGTGCTAACCACACTGTGCCGTGTGTACCTGGCAGTGTGCTAACCACACTGTGCCCTGTGTACCTGGCAGTGTGCTAACCACACTGTGCCGTGTGTACCTGGCAGTGTGCTAACCACACTGTGCCCTGTGTACCTGGCAGTGTGCTAACCACACTGTGCCGTGTGTACCTGGCAGTGTGCTAACCACACTGTGCCCTGTGTACCTGGCAGTGTGCTAACCACACTGTGCCGTGTGTACCTGGCAGTGTGCTAACCACACTGTGCCGTGTGTACCTGGCAGTGTGCTAACCACACTGTGATGTGTGTACCTGGCAGTGTGCTAACCACACTGTGCCGTGTGTACCTGGCAGTGTGCTAACCGCACTGTGTCGCTGTGCTGTTGGTTTTCAGGGGCACCGGATGTCCATTGTACTCCCCGGCCAATGAGGAATGTTTTGAATGTGGTGACGAATTGAATGCAGCATCTGTGTTAAATGCAGCAAGGTTTGTGTGGACCGCGCTGTGAGGCTGGACCAGAGGCTTTTGATGATGTTGATTGTGGGATCGGGGGGGAATTGCCGCCTTTTCCTCCAGTTAATCTCAGAATGTCATTCCACAGAATCTAGAAGCAGGAGGAGGCCATTCGGCCCCTCGATCCTGCTCCACCATTCATTCTGATCATGGCTGATCATCGAATTCAATATCCTGATCCCCCCCTTCCCCCCATATCCCTCGATCCCTTTCACCCCAAGAGCGAAATCTAATTTCTTCCTGAAATCAGACAATGTTTTGTCCTCAACTACTTTCTGTGGGAGTGAATTCCACACATTCACCACCCTCTGGGTGAAGAAATCTCTCCTCACCTCAGTTCCAAAAGGTTTACCCCTTATCCTCAAACTCTGACCCCTAGTTCTGGACTCCCCCCACCATCGGGAACATTCTTTCTGAATCTACCCTGTCGAACCCTGTTAGAATTTTATAAGTTTCTGTGAGATCCCCTCTCACTCTTCTAAACTCCAGTGAATATAATCCTCACTGACTCAGTCTCTCCTCATATGACAGACCTGCCATCCCAGGAATCAGCCTGGTAAACCTTCGCTGTGCTCCCTCTACAGCAAGGACATCCTTCCTCAGATAAGGAGACCAAAACTGCACACAATACTCCAGGTGTGGCCTCACCAACGCCCTGTACAATTGCAGCAAAACCTCCCTATCCCGATACTCCAATCCTCTCGCTATGAAGGCCCATGTACCATCTGCCTTCCTCACTGCCTGCTGTACCTGCGCGCTTACTCTCAGCGACTGATGCACGAGGACCCCAAGGTCTCGCTGAGTATCCGCCTCTCTCAATTTACACCCATTCAAATAATAATCTGTCTCCCGATTATTTCTGCAGTTGGATTCTGTCAGCCACCTGATTGGGCAAACGGCTTCTGTGTTTCAGGTCACTGTGGGTCGTGGGCTTGACGTCACTCACAGGCTGTTGGCCAGAAACTGTCCCCTGATGATCTCGCGCAATCATTGTTCATTTCAGGTCACCCCAGAGAGGCAGTGCACCGTCACAGACAACCAGGTAACGCCGCGAGGCCCCACCATCTCCCTCAGCTCGCCCAGAGAGGCCCCACCACCCTCCCTCACCTCGCCCAGAGAGGCCCCACCACCCTCCCTCACCTCGCCCAGAGAGGCCCCATCACCCTCCCTCACCTCGCCCAGAGAGGCCCCACCACCCTCCCTCACCTCGCCCAGAGAGGCCCCATCACCCTCCCTCACCTCGCCCAGAGAGGCCCCACCACCCTCCCTCACCTCACCCAGAGAGGCCCCACCATCTCCCTCAGCTCGCCCAGAGAGGCCCCATCACCCTCCCTCACCTCACCCCAGAGAGGCCCCATCACCCTCCCTCACCTCGCCCAGAGAGGCCCCACCACCCTCCCTCACCTCACCCCAGAGAGGCCCCACCACCCTCCCTCACCTCGCCCAGAGAGGCCCCACCACCCTCCCTCACCTCGCCGCGATACCCCATCACCCTCCCTCACCTCGCCCCAGAGAGGCCCCACCACCCTCCCTCACCTCGCCCAGAGAGGCCCCACCACCCTCCCTCACCTCGCCCAGAGAGGCCCCACCACCCTCCCTCACCTCGCCCAGAGAGGCCCCACCACCCTCCCTCACCTCGCCGCGATACCCCATCACCCTCCCACACCTCGCCCAGAGAGGCCCCACCACCCTCCCTCACCTCGCCCAGAGAGGCCCCACCACCCTCCCTCACCTCGCCGCGATACCCCATCACCCTCCCTCACCTCGCCCAGAGAGGCCCCACCACCCTCCCTCACCTCGCCCCAGAGAGGCCCCATCACCCTCCCTCAGCTCGCCCAGAGAGGCCCCACCACCCTCCCTCAGCTCGCCCAGAGAGGCCCCACCACCCTCCCTCACCTCGCCCAGAGAGGCCACACCACCCTCCCTCACCTCGCCCCAGAGAGGCCCCACCACCCTCCCTCACCTCACCCCAGAGAGGCCCCACCACCCTCCCTCACCTCGCCCAGAGAGGCCCCACCATCTCCCTCAGCTCGCCCAGAGACGCCTCACCACCCTCCCTCACCTCACCCAGAGAGGCCCCACCACCCTCCCTCACCTCACCCCAGAGAGGCCCCACCACCCTCCCTCACCTCGCCCCAGAGAGGCCCCACCACCCTCCCTCACCTCGCCCCAGAGAGGCCCCATCACCCTCCCTCACCTCGCCCCAGAGAGGCCCCATCACCCTCCCTCAGCTCGCCCAGAGAGGCCCCACCACCCTCCCTCACCTCGCCGCGATACCCCATCACCCTCCCTCAGCTCGCCGCGAGGCCCCATCACCCTCCCTCAGCTCGCCCAGAGAGGCCCCACCACCCTCCCTCACCTCGCCCAGAGAGGCCCCACCACCCTCCCTCACCTCGCCCAGAGAGGCCCCACCACCCTCCCTCACCTCGCCCAGAGAGGCCCCATCACCCTCCCTCAGCTCGCCCCAGAGAGGCCCCACCACCCTCCCTCACCTCGCCCAGAGAGGCCCCACCACCCTCCCTCACCTCGCCGCGAGGCCCCATCACCCTCCCTCACCTCGCCCAGAGAGGCCCCATCACCCTCCCTCACCTCACTGTGAGGCCCAATCACCCTCCCTCACCTCGCCGCGAGGCCCCATCACCCTCCCTCACCTCGCCGCGAGGCCCCATCACCCTCCCTCACCTCGCCCAGAGAGGCCCCACCACCCTCCCTCACCTCGCCGCGAGGCCCCATCACCCTCCCTCACCTCGCCCAGAGAGGCCCCACCACCCTCCCTCACCTCACCCAGAGAGGCCCCATCACCCTCCCTCACCTCGCCCCAGAGAGGCCCCACCACCCTCCCTCACCTCGCCCAGAGAGGCCCCACCACCCTCCCTCACCTCGCCCAGAGAGGCCCCACCACCCTCCCTCACCTCGCCCAGAGAGGCCCCACCACCCTCCCTCACCTCGCCGCGATACCCCATCACCCTCCCACACCTCGCCCAGAGAGGCCCCACCACCCTCCCTCACCTCGCCCAGAGAGGCCCCACCACCCTCCCTCACCTCGCCGCGATACCCCATCACCCTCCCTCACCTCGCCCAGAGAGGCCCCACCACCCTCCCTCACCTCGCCCCAGAGAGGCCCCATCACCCTCCCTCAGCTCGCCCAGAGAGGCCCCACCACCCTCCCTCAGCTCGCCCAGAGAGGCCCCACCACCCTCCCTCACCTCGCCCAGAGAGGCCCCACCACCCTCCCTCACCTCGCCCCAGAGAGGCCCCACCACCCTCCCTCACCTCACCCCAGAGAGGCCCCACCACCCTCCCTCACCTCGCCCAGAGAGGCCCCACCATCTCCCTCAGCTCGCCCAGAGACGCCTCACCACCCTCCCTCACCTCACCCAGAGAGGCCCCACCACCCTCCCTCACCTCACCCCAGAGAGGCCCCACCACCCTCCCTCACCTCGCCCCAGAGAGGCCCCACCACCCTCCCTCACCTCGCCCCAGAGAGGCCCCATCACCCTCCCTCACCTCGCCCCAGAGAGGCCCCATCACCCTCCCTCAGCTCGCCCAGAGAGGCCCCACCACCCTCCCTCACCTCGCCGCGATACCCCATCACCCTCCCTCAGCTCGCCGCGAGGCCCCATCACCCTCCCTCAGCTCGCCCAGAGAGGCCCCACCACCCTCCCTCACCTCGCCCAGAGAGGCCCCACCACCCTCCCTCACCTCGCCCAGAGAGGCCCCACCACCCTCCCTCACCTCGCCCAGAGAGGCCCCATCACCCTCCCTCAGCTCGCCCCAGAGAGGCCCCACCACCCTCCCTCACCTCGCCCAGAGAGGCCCCACCACCCTCCCTCACCTCGCCGCGAGGCCCCATCACCCTCCCTCACCTCGCCCAGAGAGGCCCCACCACCCTCCCTCATCTCACTGTGAGGCCCCATCACCCTCCCTCACCTCGCCGCGAGGCCCCATCACCCTCCCTCACCTCGCCGCGAGGCCCCATCACCCTCCCTCACCTCGCCCAGAGAGGCCCCACCACCCTCCCTCACCTCGCCGCGAGGCCCCATCACCCTCCCTCACCTCGACCAGAGAGGCCCCACCACCCTCCCTCACCTCGCCGCGAGGCCCCATCACCCTCCCTCACCTCGCCCCAGAGAGGCCCCACCATCCTCCCTCACCTCGCCCAGAGAGGCCCCACCATCTCCCTCAGCTCGCCCAGAGACGCCTCACCACCCTCCCTCACCTCACCCAGAGAGGCCCCACCACCCTCCCTCACCTCACCCCAGAGAGGCCCCACCACCCTCCCTCACCTCGCCCCAGAGAGGCCCCACCACCCTCCCTCACCTCGCCCCAGAGAGGCCCCATCACCCTCCCTCACCTCGCCCCAGAGAGGCCCCATCACCCTCCCTCAGCTCGCCCAGAGAGGCCCCACCACCCTCCCTCACCTCGCCGCGATACCCCATCACCCTCCCTCAGCTCGCCGCGAGGCCCCATCACCCTCCCTCAGCTCGCCCAGAGAGGCCCCACCACCCTCCCTCACCTCGCCCAGAGAGGCCCCACCACCCTCCCTCACCTCGCCCAGAGAGGCCCCACCACCCTCCCTCACCTCGCCCAGAGAGGCCCCATCACCCTCCCTCAGCTCGCCCCAGAGAGGCCCCACCACCCTCCCTCACCTCGCCCAGAGAGGCCCCACCACCCTCCCTCACCTCGCCGCGAGGCCCCATCACCCTCCCTCACCTCGCCCAGAGAGGCCCCACCACCCTCCCTCACCTCACTGTGAGGCCCCATCACCCTCCCTCACCTCGCCGCGAGGCCCCATCACCCTCCCTCACCTCGCCGCGAGGCCCCATCACCCTCCCTCACCTCGCCCAGAGAGGCCCCACCACCCTCCCTCACCTCGCCGCGAGGCCCCATCACCCTCCCTCACCTCGCCCAGAGAGGCCCCACCACCCTCCCTCACCTCGCCGCGAGGCCCCATCACCCTCCCTCACCTCGCCCCAGAGAGGCCCCATCACCCTCCCTCACCTCGCCGCGAGGCCCCACCACCCTCGCTCACCTCGCCGCGATACCCCATCACCCTCCCTCACCTCGCCGCGAGGCCCCATCACCCTCCCTCACCTCGCCCAGAGAGGCCCCATCACCCTCCCTCAGCTCGCCCCAGAGAGGCCCCACCACCCTCCCTCACCTCGCCCAGAGAGGCCCCACCACCCACCCTCACCTCGCTGTGAGGCCCCATCACCCTCCCTCACCTCGCCCAGAGAGGCCCCATCACCCTCCCTCACCTCGCCCAGAGAGGCAGTGCACCGTCACAGACAACCAGGTAAAGCCGCGAGGCCCCATCACCCTCCCTCACCTCGCCGCGAGGCCCCACCATCTCCCTCACCTCGCCCAGAGAGGCCCCACCACCCTCCCTCACCTCGACGCCCCATCACCCTCCCTCACCTCGCCCAGAGAGGCCCCATCACCCTCCCTCACCTCGCCCAGAGAGGCCCCACCACCCTCCCTCACCTCGCTCAGAGAGGCCCCACCACCCTCCCTCACCTCGCCCAGAGAGGCCCCACCACCCTCCCTCACCTCGCCGCGACGCCCCATCACCCTCCCTCACCTCGCCCAGAGAGGCCCCATCACCCTCCCTCACCTCGCCCAGAGAGGCCCCACCACCCTCCCTCACCTCGCCGCGACGCCCCATCACCCTCCCTCACCTCGCCCAGAGAGGCCCCACCACCCTCCCTCACCTCGCCGCGACGTCCCATCACCCTCCCTCACCTCGCCCAGAGAGGCCCCACCACCCTCCCTCACCACGAGGCCCCACCACCCTCCCTCACCTCGCCCCAGAGAGGCTCCATCACCCTCCCTCACCTCGCCCCAGAGAGGCCCCACCACCCTCCCTCACCTCGCCGCAAGGCCCCACCACCCTCCCTCAGCTCGCCCAGAGAGGCCCCATCACCCTCCCTCACCTCGCCCAGAGAGGCCCCACCACCCTCCCTCACCTCGCCCAGAGAGGCCCCATCACCCTCCCTCACCTCGCCGCGAGGCCCCACCACCCTCCCTCACCTCGCCCAGAGAGGCCCCACCACCCTCCCTCAGCTCGCCCAGAGAGGCCCCATCACCCTCCCTCACCTCGCCCAGAGAGGCCCCACCACCCTCCCTCACCCCCTCGCCCCAGAGAGGCCCCATCACCCTCCCTCACCTCGCTGTGAGGCCCCACCACCCTCCCTCACCTCACCCCAGAGAGGCCCCATCACCCTCCCTCACCTCGCCCAGAGAGGCCCCATCACCCTCCCTCACCTCGCCCAGAGAGGCCCCATCATCCTCCCTCACCTCGCCCCAGAGAGGCCCCACCACCCTCCCTCACCCCCTCGCCCCAGAGAGGCCCCATCACCCTCCCTCACCTCGCTGTGAGGCCCCACCACCCTCCCTCACCTCACCCCAGAGAGGCCCCATCACCCTCCCTCACCTCGCCCAGAGAGGCCCCATCACCCTCCCTCACCTCGCCCAGAGAGGCCCCATCATCCTCCCTCACCTCGCCCCAGAGAGGCCCCGCCACCCTCCCTCACCTCGCCGCGAGGCCCCATCACCCTCCCTCACCTCGCCGCGATACCCCACCACCCTCCCTCACCTCGCCGCGAGGCCCCACCACCCTCCCTCACCTCGCCCAGAGAGGCCCCATCACCCTCCCTCACCTCGCCGCGAGGCCCAATCACCCTCCCTCACCTCGCCCCAGAGAGGCCCCATCACCCTCCCTCACCTCGCCGCGAGGCCCCATCACCCTCCCTCACCTCGCCCCAGAGAGGCCCCATCACCCTCCCTCACCTCGCCCCAGAGAGGCCCCACCACCCTCCCTCACCTCGCCGCGATACCCCACCACCCTCCCTCACCTCGCCCAGAGAGGCCCCAGCACCCTCCCTCACCTCACTGTGAGGCCCCATCACCCTCCCTCACCTCACTGTGAGGCCCCATCACCCTCCCTCACCTCACCCCAGAGAGGCCCCACCACCCTCCCTCACCTCGCCGCGAGGCCTCTTCACCCTCCCTCACCTCGCCCAGAGAGGCCCCATCACCCTCCCTCACCTCGCCCAGAGAGGCCCCATCATCCTCCCTCACCTCGCCCCAGAGAGGCCCCACCACCCTCCCTCACCTCGCCGCGAGGCCCCATCACCCTCCCTCACCTCGCCGCGATACCCCATCACCCTCCCTCACCTCGCCGCGAGGCCCCACCACCCTCCCTCACCTCGCCGCGAGGCCCCATCACCCTCCCTCACCTCGCCCAGAGAGGCCCCATCACCCTCCCTCACCTCGCCGCGAGGCCCAATCACCCTCCCTCACCTCGCCCCAGAGAGGCCCCATCACCCTCCCTCACCTCGCCGCGAGGCCCCATCACCCTCCCTCACCTCGCCCCAGAGAGGCCCCATCACCCTCCCTCACCTCGCCCCACAGAGGCCCCACCACCCTCCCTCACCTCGCCGCGATACCCCACCACCCTCCCTCACCTCGCCCAGAGAGGCCCCAGCACCCTCCCTCACCTCACTGTGAGGCCCCATCACCCTCCCTCACCTCACTGTGAGGCCCCATCACCCTCCCTCACCTCACCCCAGAGAGGCCCCACCACCCTCCCTCACCTCGCCGCGAAGCCTCTTCACCCTCCCTCACCTCGCCGCGAGGCCCCACCACCCTCCCTCACCTCACCGCGAGGCCCCACCACCCTCCCTCACCTCGCCGCGATACCCCATCACCCTCCCTCACCTCACCCCAGAGAGGCCCCACCACCCTCCCTCACCTCGCCGCGAGGCCTCTTCACCCTCCCTCACCTCGCCGCGAGGCCCCACCACCCTCCCTCACCTCACCGCGAGGCCCCACCACCCTCCCTCAGCTCGCCGCGAGGCCCCACCACCCACCCTCACCTCGCCGTGAGGCCCCATCACCCTCCCTCACCTCACCCCAGAGAGGCCCCACCACCCTCCCTCACCTCGCCCAGAGAGGCCCCACCACCCTCCCTCACCTCACTGTGAGGCCCCACCACCCTCCCTCACCTCACTGTGAGGCCCCACCACCCTCCCTCACCTCGCCCAGAGAGGCCCCATCACCCTCCCTCACCTCACTGTGAGGCCCCACCACCCTCCCTCACCTCACCCCAGAGAGGCCCCACCACCCTCCCTCACCTCACTGTGAGGCCCCACCACCCTCCCTCACCGCGAGGCCTCTTCACCCTCCCTCACCTCACTGTGAGGCCCCCACCACCCTCCCTCACCTCGCCCCAGCGAGGCCCCACCACCCTCCCTCACCTCGCCCCAGAGAAGCCCCATCACCCTCCCTCACCCCGCCGCGATACCCCATCACCCTCCCTCACCTCGCCCCAGAGAGGCCCCATCACCCTCCCTCACCTCGCTGTGAGGCCCCACCACCCTCCCTCACCTCGCCCCAGCGAGGCCCCACCACCCTCCCTCACCTCGCCCCAGAGAGGCCCCATCACCCTCCCTCACCTCGCCGCGATACCCCATCACCCTCCCTCACCTCGCCCCAGCGAGGCCCCACCACCCTCCCTCACCGCGATACCCCACCACCCTCCCTCACCTTGCCCCAGAGAGGCCCCACCACCCTCCCTCAGCTCGCCGCGAGGCCCCATCACCCTCCCTCACCTCGCCGCGAGGCCCCACCACCCTCCCTCACCTCGCCCAAGAGAGGCCCCATCACCCTCCCTCACCTCGCCGCAATACCCCATCACCCTCCCTCAGCTCGCCGCGAGGCCCCATCACCCTCCCTCACCTCGCCGCGAGGCCCCACCACCCTCCCTCACCTCGCCCCAGAGAGGCCCCATCACCCTCCCTCACCTCGCCGCAATACCCCATCACCCTCCCTCACCTCACTGTGAGGCCTCGCCGCGATACCCCATCACCCTCCCTCACCTCACTGTGAGGCCTCGCCGCGATACCCCATCACCCTCCCTCACCTCACTGTGAGGCCCCACCACCCTCCCTCACCTCACTGTGAGGCCCCACCACCCTCCCTCACCTCGCTGTGAGGCCCCACCACCCTCCCTCACTTCGCTGTGAGGCCCCATCACCCTCCCTCACCTCGCTGTGAGGCCCCACCACCCTCCCTCGCCTCACTGCGAGGCCCCATCACCCTCCCTCCACACTCGCCTTACTGCAAGGCCCATCACCTTCCATGGGTGCTGGGCGGGCGCTGCGTGGGGGCCGGGCCGGGCGCTGCGTGGGTGCTGGGCGGGCGCTGCGTGGGGGCCGGGCCGGGCGCTGCGTGGGTGCTGGGCGGGCGCTGCGTGGGTGCTGGGTGGGCGCTACGTAGGTGCTGGGCGGGCGCTGCGTGTCTGCTGGGCGCGCGCTGCGTGGGTGCTGGGCGGGCGCTGCGTGGGTGCTGGGCGGGCGCTGCGTGGGTGCTGGGCGGGCGCTGCGTGGGTGCTGGGCGGGCGCTGCGTGGGTGCTGGGCGGGCGCTGCGTGGGTGCTGGGCGGGCGCTGCGTGGGTGCTGGGCGGAGCGGACACTGCGTGGGGGCCTGGCCGGGCGCTGCGTGGGGGCCTGGCCGGGCGCTGCGTGGGGGCCTGGCCGGGCGCTGCGTGGGGGCCTGGCTGGGCGCTGCGTGGGTGCCGGGGCGGGCGCTGCGTGGGCGCCGGGCTCTGTGTGGGTGCTGCGTGGGGGCCGGGGCGGGCGCTGCGTGGGTGCCGGGCCGGGCGCTGCGTGGGGGCCGGGCCGGGCGCTGCGTGGGTGCCGGGGCGGGCGCTGCGTGGGCGCCGGGCTCTGTGTGGGTGCCGGGGCGGAGCGGACACTGCGTGGGGGCCTGGCCGGGCGCTGCGTGGGGGCCTGGCCGGGCGCTGCGTGGGTGCCAGGGCGGGCGCTGCGTGGGCGCCGGGCTCTGTGTGGGTGCTGTGAGGGGCTCCCCCTCTCTGTGACCTGTTCTCTTTCTGTTGTAGAGTTTGAATGGAGTTTGGGTCAACGGGAAGCGCGTTGAGCCGCTGCAAGCTTATCCTTTGAAAGAAGGAGACCTGATCCAGTTGGGTGTGCCACTGCACAGCAAGGAACAGGCAGAGTATCTATACCGCTTAGCATGGCATCAGAAGATGCTGCCAACCACAGTGGAAGAGCCAGCAATGGGAAGCAGTACAGGGAACAAGGAGGCTGGGAGAGTTAAACGCAAGCACAGCCCTGAGGAGATGAAGCCTTCAGACTCTGAGAGCGTCTGGTGTTGTAAAAATAAACTGCAGCGAGTCTGTGACTCACATCGATTGGGCAGCAGTACCAGCCAGGAGGGGCAGTGTGGCATGACGGAGCGTGTAAACACGGGGACGGAGCGTGTAAACACGGGGACGGAGCGTGTAAACACGGGGACGGAGCGTGTAAACACGGAGACGGAGCGTGTAAACACGGGGACGGAGCGTGTGAACACGGAGACGGAGCGTGTAAACACGGAGATGGAGCTTGTAAACACGGGGACGGAGCGTGTAAACACAGAGACGGAGCGTGTAAACACGGGGACGGAGCGTGTAAACACGGAGACGGAGCGTGTAAACACGGAGACGGAGCGTGTAAACACGGGGACGGAGCGTGTAAACACGGGGCCGGAGCATGTTAACACGGGGACAGGCCAAGAGGGGCAGTGCGGCACAGCAGAGAGTGAGATCCCAGGTACCAGCCGTGAGGGGCAGTGCGGCGTGGCAGAGAGGGAGGTGCCAGGTACCAGCTGGAGGAGAAAGGCCTTTCACCACAGGCCCGGGAGGCGGTGGGCATTGTCCAAGGTCCAGGGAGCTGGTGCCCAGGCCCAGGAGGAGCCCAGTGGGAAGAGCTGGCAAAGCGAGGGTCCGTGTTGCCATGCTGAGGGATTGGAGAAGCAGCAGGAGGAACTGGAGGGAAACCTCGAGAGGCAGACACAAGAGCTGGGGCTGCTAAAGAAACCCTGCCAGACACAGCAACAGCAACAAGAAGTAGGTCTCGGTGTGGGGGCGGGGGGTACAGGGGGAGGGTGGTGGCAGGGAGGACGGCACGGGGGAGGGGGGTACGGGGCGGGGGGGGGGGGTACGGGGAGGGGGTGGCAGGGGGGACGGCACGGGGGAGGGGGGTACGGGGCGGGGGAGGGGGGTACGGGGCGGGGGAGGGGGTGGCAGGGGGGACGGCGCGGGGAGAAGGGGAGGGGGTGGCAGGGGGGACAGTGTGGGGAGGGGTGTCGGGGGACGGCGTGGGGGAGGGGGGATGGCGTGAGGGAGGGGGGATGGCGTGGGGGAGGGAGAACGGGGCGGGGAGAAGGGGGATGGGAGGGGGGGAGGGGGGATGGGCAGGGGGCTGGTGTGGGGGAGGGGGGACGGGGTGGGGAGAGGGGGGATGGGTGGGGGGCTGGTGTGGGGGAGGGGGGGACGGGATGGGGATGGACAGGGGGAGGGGGGCGGGGGGATGGGCAGGGGGCTGGTGTGGGGGGGGGGGGAACAGGGTGGGGAAGGGAATGCACCCCCCCCCCCCCCCGCATTCTCCCACATCCCTCTGCTCTTCTATAGATTCATACAGTGTACAAGAGGCCCTTTGGCCCATCGAGTCTGCACTGACACATTAAAAACACCTGAACTCCCACCTAATCCCATCTTCCAGCACTTGGCCCATAGCCCGGAATGTTCTGATGTGCCAAGTGCTCATCCAGGTACTTTTTAAAGGATGTGAGGCATCCCGCCCCCACCACCCTCCCAGGCAGCGCATTCCAGACCCTCACCATCCTCTGGGTAAAAGCGTTTTTCCCACAGTCCCTCCGAGAGCTCCTGCCCCTCACCTTGAACCTATGGGAGACAGAAGAGAAGATTAAAAACAGCACGGAAGTTAAAGAGAGCACATTAAATAGTAACGGCAGTGTCAGTAATCCTAGTACCAGACAGATCAGGCAAAAGCAGGACAGAGAGCAAGGGAAGTCCAGATTAAACTGCATTTATTTCAATGCAAGAGGCCTGACGGGCAAGGCAGATGAATCTGGGCATGGATGGGTACATGGGACTGGGATATTATAGCAATTACTGAAACATGGCTAAGGGAGGGACAGGACTGGCAGCTCAATGTTCCAGG